>NC_056623.2:103956418-104133918 GCF_002870075.4 Lactuca sativa | reverse complement strand
AAATTAAAACTATTGATTGATAAAACAAAGAGTTAATTGCAACAAGACAATGAAAAGATAATTAAAAAGTAGTTACTCTACATGGGAATCCAAATTTTATAGTCATCACAAAATCAAGCATCCATCTTATTAAATAGTGCACACTCTTTGAAATGTAGAGTTGTTGGCTACACTAAAATTGTAATATATTGTATAAATCCTACCTAATAAATGAAAATAATTTTGACACATGTCACTCTCTCATTAACTTTGACACATGTATTTTTTGGTATTTTTGATTAAATGTTTTTCCATTTGTCATTTTCTTATTTTTTATATTTTCTTAATTAACACATCATATTTACACATCAATTAATAGTTACTTTAATTAAAAATAACCAATAAATTACAATATTACTACTCATATAATATTTAATATGTTTCCTTTTAATTTTAAATTTTAAATTTTAAATTTCAAATCTAAAATTTTAAATTTAAATAAATTTTTGTGTAAACTTTCATATTTAATTTTTTGTTTTATCAAACCCGTATAACATACGGTCTCACACCTAGTTTATATTAATCAGATAAAGGAAACTACAATATCTATTTTTTATGTCCAAATGTGTTAACGAGGCAAGATTCCGCAACTCTTTGTTAGGAAATGGAATAAAGAATAAAATAGCCAAGGGTAGAAGCGTCCTTTTTCATATGTTTACCTACCAATCATCCAAATGTGTGAGGAAACTTTCTATGCAAATTCCTATATATTTTCCAAGCTAAAAGAACGAATAATTGATTTCAAATAAACGTAATCTGAAAAAAAAATTCAAACAATCAATTGTCAATTGCTCAAGTATGCCCAAATGTTTGAAAAAATAATGAAAAGATTCAAACAATCAATTTTCAATTGCGCAGGTATAGCCAAATGTCTAAAGGGTTTATAACACATAACCCACTTGTGAATTGCCCTAAAAGTGGAATATAATGGAAATGGTACCTCTAAATTATAACTAGGGAAGAAAAAAACCAACCACCATCAAACCAATAAAGAACACTAAATCAGAACATATCTTAAATTAAACCACAACATAGGATTGACGAGTAATCTATATGGATTCCAAAACTTGATAGACATACAGAAACAGTTTTAGTTGAAATTGTACCTCAATAGGGTCGATGTGAGGAATATAGTTGCGATAAAGCTTAGAAATCGTGTTGTTTCAAGCTTTAGAGTATTCAGTTGGTTGTATCAAGGTTTAATCAGTATTTGTTAGCAGTAGTGAATAGCAGTTTTTAAAATCACAAAGTCAAATGGCAGGATATCGAAAATTGAAGGCGGGACGTCGAAACTTAAATGAGGATTATAAAAATTTGACCCTCCTTTACTTTTATTGGAATTGTCAAAAAAAAAAAATAGTCATTTATTAATTACTTTTATGATTACATATTACGAGTATTATTTTTTATATTCGTTTAAAAACTTTATTATGTTTCTCTTCATTATTTGATATTTCATCGTGTTGCATCGTTGTTTTGTTTATATTACTAACAAAACAAGCTATATTAGGCTAGACGGTGTCACGAATTGTTTATCGGCGGTAAGTTGAAGGGGCACATTTACTTAGGGATGTGTTTCGGGTCGGTTGCAACTCGAACCCGAATAACACAAAACCCGAATTTGATGAAAAGCGGGAACCGAAAATTGGACCGATTATACTAATACGAGACCGGTTCGGTTTGGGTATGGGTTTCGGTTCGGTTATTAACCCGAAATGACCGAAATAACCCAAATAAACATCTACTGCCCGAATTACGCAAGTGATTATTCACTTCGCGAGTAGGTTTTTTTTGGCCCAATTAAACATTTATTCGGGTAACCCAGACCTAATTAGGCAAAAACAGATACTCTAGAACCGACCCAAATAACTTATTCGGTACTAATTTGGGTCGGTCCGGTCCGGGTTTCAGTTTCGGTTCGGGTATTCGGTCGAAACGCACATCCCTACATTTATTGACGGTAAACATCGTGCCGAATCTCATTTTCACCTTCGCCCATAATACCGATGGTACCTTTCCACCGATGGTAAAAAAATTAAAATTTGGAATGTTTGTGAACACTGGAAGAGTTGGACGTTGGCATTTGACTCTTTTCCTTTTTCTTTTCCTTTTTCTTTTTTTTATAACAAATCACCACTATATATACATATTTACCATTCAATTTAATTCACACACACTCAAAATGTCTTCCAATAATCTCAACTCTTCCAACCAAAATGCTTCCAAACCCATTTGCACTCTTTGGTTACAATCTGACATCACCACCGCCTTACCGACCACAAATGGATCCATCAAGTTTATATCAAAACCAAGTGCTTGTAAGTGGTTTTCTTAGGTATTATTCACAATTCCAAATGCAAACTCAATTCTAATTTCAATCACAGCTGCCTTTCACACCCTCAACCAAAAATCTTTTTGGTTCCAAAACCGAAGAACAAATTCAACAAAAACGGGAAGGACGATACGAGAAGATAGAGTCAAGAAGAAGAGACAGAGTTAGCAAATGCATGGGTTGACATATCTGAAGATAATGACATGGGAAAGGGACAATCATGTGATCAATTTCGATTATGTGTTACATAGCGGTTTTGTAAGGGAATGGGTCGAGATCCATATTACCAGACGTCCGACCAATGTAACTCGAAATGGAATCTTCTAAACAAACTCATCTTCTAAACCAACACGTGACGCATTGGAACAAAATTTACACAAACTTTGAAACAAAATTTACACAAACTTTGAAAAGTAATGGGCTAGCAGAGAAAGTGAGGCGAGTTTGTTGAAAAAATGCATTTGGCATTCCAAGATGATGTAACATCCAGGCTCCCAGGTATAAGAATTTTATCTAAAAAGGACAAATTGCTTTGGAGCTCATCGAGTTGATGGCCTCAACTCGACGTGTAGGAAGCTTTCTACTCGACGAGTCATTTAGAAAAACTCGACGAGCTGACGACTGATTATGAAACCCTAAATTTCAAGGTTTTGTACCCTATATAAAGGCCTTAAGCCTCATTGTAGCCTCCATTACCACCTCCCCTGTCTAGTGAAACCCTAGTTAACGCCTTATACCTTCTTGTGTGTGTGTTTGTGAGTGAGAGAGAGAGAGAGAGAGAGCTTGGAAAGTGACTTTTGGTGCTCTTTTGGAAGGATATTGAAGTTTGAAGAGGCTGGATTGAGAGGAAGGTTGTAGATCCGGAATCTACTTTGTTTTGGCAACCATCTTGAGGTATAAAGTTGATACCTTGGCCTTTTGTTGCTTAAATCTCCTCTTATAAATGTATCCTGTCATTTTTTGGGCATATTGGGGTCACTCTCGGATCGGATCTGAGTATGTTAGGAAGCCATGATTACAAATCTGGACATCTTATGAACTCTGAGGACTTAAGGTTGCAACTTTATTAAGTGTAAGCCCTCATTCATGCTCTAAGAACCATAATAAGCTTCATATGAGTGTTTTAACCCCTTTGATGCCATGCATGGATGTAAAGTTAGCAACTTTACGTGGTATCTTCATCTTAGGGGCTATATCTGTAGTTTGGGCTCTGGATTCGACTGGAAAAGGACTGAATGTGTAAAGACTGAAGAACTCGACGAGTTGAGTCGGGTTTTCTTGCTTTCTAGATTCTTGAAGGACTCGACGAGTTGTTTTGCTAACTCGGCGAGTTAACTCGGGTATTTCCCAGTTTTCTGAGCACTAAAGAACTCGACGAGTTGCTCTAGTAACTCGGCGAGTTGACTCGAGCTGTTCATGATTTTCTAAGATATGAAGGAAATCAACGAGTCAGAAGATGCACTCGACGAGTTGGATCAACATGGACTGTTGATCGTTGACTTTGACTTTGACCATGGTTGACCAAGTTTGAATTCTGAGGGTATTTTGGTAATTTAGGTTGGAGTTGTGGTTGGAGATTTGGATCTTGTTAGACAGTGTTGCTTGTGAGGTGGGTTTTCCTCACTATACTAAGTGGTCTAAGGCACCAAGGCTGGCCCATTGGATTTGATATCCTAGTAGTTGTCATTATGCTGAGTATGAGTTAGACACACATGGTTTGATATGTTGGTTTTGATGTGCTAGAACCATAAACCAAAGATATGTAAAACTCAATAAGGTTATCAAAAACAATATTCAAGATATTTTTTAATATTTTTGTTTACAACGCATTAATTAGACAGTCATGAAGAGATTAATACTCTAATTTTTTTTTAAAACAAAATGTTTTTTTTAAATGTGGGAAAATTAAAATTTCTAAAGTGCATGTACGCACATCAACGTTTGCATATATACCCATTTTTTAAAATTGTTGTTTACTTTCAAAAGTGCTTAAAATCCAACGACTAAAGTCGGAAAATTTGTTTAGAAAAATAAATCATAAAAAAGCCTCTCAAGTGATCCTAACTAACTAACACTATATACACACCTATACACCTATGCACACACATACACGCACACACACACACACACACACATATATATATATATATTTATAATAGAATAATAACATTCTAATGAATATATGAATAATCAAATGTTAATATTCACATTAGAACTATTTCAACAATACACATATACAACTTTCATTGCAGAATAATAATACAAACATAGAGTTTTTCCATTTTCACACTATTTATTGTATTTCATTTGAACTAAGTTATATATATATATATATATATATATATATGTATGTATGTATGTATGTATGTATCACATTAATGTTAAGTCAAAAAAGTTAGTATTAAACGACAACCACTAACATGAATGAAATCTTGTTACTTTATTTTTAGTATAATTGGTAAAACTACAAATTATGTGAACTAGACTAAAAGTTTTTTACCAAATTAACATACCGATTCAACGAACTTTAATGATAAAGTCTATCTTCTCAACTAAACTTGTTTTAATGTTCAATATTTAAATTTTAGCAATTGAATTCCTTATACAATGTTATTGATGAAATCAAAAATATAGGACAAATGAAGTTTTTGTTGGAATAGTGTCTAAGCCCGTAACTATATTTGGTATGTACTTGACCCGGTTGTGCATGGTCCTTTTGGGTTGCCTTCTCCAAAGCAACTTGACAAGGTAATTTAAGGAGAAAGAGAGAGTATTATGATTTATTAATATATTATAAGAATAATATATTAAAGGAGAAATCATATTTATTTAATTAGTATTGGTCATAAATTAATTAGGAATTAATTTGGTGATCAAAAGAGATTAATTGAATAAAGGGGTATAAACTGTCAAATGTATGATAGTTGAGTTTTAGGTTAAGGAAGCCTAATGGGCTTAAGGGGGAACGGAATTATGATGGGTATCCATCATATTTTCGTCCAAGGCCTTATTCCAGAAGGTTCCTTGGGCTGCTTGGTGGCTAAGCTGTCCATTAGGGTTTAGACTGAAACCCTAGTAACCTGTAAGTATAAATATGACCCCTAGGGCATTGAATTCGGCTACCACTTGATTCTAAGAGATCCCTAGGCCGATTTCTAGCCTCTCTCTCCCTCTCTCATATTACCTTCTTGCTTGTGGGGTTTGTGAACCATTAGAGGAGTTGCATTTGTGACTCTAAGCTCAAGAGAAGAAGAAAGAGAAGATCTAAGCCAACAATTGAAGAGGTAAACATCTAGATCTGATTCTATATGTTATTTTTGTTATTTGTATGCTAGATTAGGGTTTGTAAGTCTTGGAATCAAAGCATGTTCAATAGAGAAACCTAGATCCAAGCATTAGGGTTCGTATGAGCATATATGAATGTTTCTTATGCATAAATCACATCAGTGGTATCAGAGCTTTGATTGGTTTCAGTTGTATGTGATGCTTAACTGCTTTGTTTACTACAAATCGAGTTTTTGCCCCCTGCCCAACTCAACTTGGCGAGTCAGTATCTGGACTCGGCGAGTTGACCCCTACTCGGCGAGTCAGTGCGTCAGGCAGAGGGTATTTCGGGTTTTACCTGCTGTTTTGACTTGGATTTGATTCTTAAATTGTTTTATGAAGTTAAAATCCGAATTTTATCTTAATTAAGTGTTTATCCTTGCCAGAACAATAGATAATTTCAAATCCTTTAATATTAGTTGTTTATGTGATAAATATGGATTATTTAAAATTATTTGGTAATTATCTAATGACTAAAATTAAGATTAGGTCAAATATAGTTAATTATGAAATTAATTGTTTAATTTGAATTATTTGTTGTTTGATCCCTTGTGTTTTGAAAAGTTCAATTCTTGCCCTCAAGTTTTGAAATTTGAATTTATGATTAAAAGTTTAATTTTGAGTAATTTAAATTTCAAACCCTTAGAATTTTACAAGTTTAAAATTCAACCCTATGCTATTATATATTATTACAAGTTTAATTAATATATATATATATATATATATATATATATATGTATAACTTAAAATGCTAGTCTTACCGTTAGTAGGCCTCATTCACGAAGTCGGTCTATAAGGTGGGTATAAGGTTGCTGCCTATAAAATGACGCTTAATGGGTGTACACTCACACCTACCACTTGCTTGACTGGTGGAGGGTCGTTAGCCGAACGGGTAGGATAGGGCAACCCTCTCCTCATTAAAAGTATAATGTTAAATATAAAGTAACTACATGTTTTATAAATTCTCATTCCTAGTTACTTTGGATGAACCTAGCAGCTATAAGGAAGCCATGGCAGGCCCAAAGTCTGCGAAATGGAAAGAGGCAATGGACAGCGAGGTTCAGTCCATGTACGACAACCAAGTTTGGAATTTGGTTGATAATATACCGGGTCGTAAGACAGTCAGGTGCAAGTGAATCTTCGAGAAGAAGACGGACATGATGGGAAAGTGCATACTTATAAAGCGCGATTGGTTGCGAAGGGCTTTACTTAAACTCCCGGAGTTGACTATGATGAGACCTTCTCACCAGTTGCGAAGATAAAGTCTATTAGGGTGATGCTTGCCATAGCTGCATTTCATGATTATGAACTATGGCAGATGGACGTGAAAACCACTTTCCTTAATGGAAAGTTGGCTGAGGATGTCTACATGAATCAGCCAGAGGGTTTTGTCGATACGAAGCATCCAAATAGAGTATGCAAGCTTGAGAAATCCATTTATGGATTGAAACAAGCGTCTCGTAGATGGAATCTTTGTTTTGACGAGAAGGTTAAAGAGTTTGGATTTCTGCGAAGCGAAGATGAATCTTGTGTGTATGTCAAAGCCAGTAGGAGTATAGTAAGCTTCCTCGTATTGTATGTCGACGACATACTACTCATAGGAAACGATGTCCCAACCTTGCAGGAGGTTAAGTCCTGGCTTGGGAAATGTTTCGCTATGAAGGACCTCGGAGAGGCTGCTTATATTCTAGGAATATGAATAGTAAGAAACAGGGAAAAGAGACTGATAGGACTCAATCAGGATACATACTTGGAAAAGGTACTAAAGCGTTTTAGTATGGAAAATTCCAAGAAAGGGGAGTTGTCAGTCCAAAGCAATACCAAGCTGAGTAAGACTCAGAGCCCGAGTATAAAGGCAGAGATAGCTGATATGAGCCGAGTACCTTACGCTTCCACAGTAGGCTCTATTATGTACGCTATGACTTGTACTCACCCTGATGTGGCCTTCACTTTGAGCATGGTCAGCAGCACTACAAATAAAATGATGTTTAGTGGCACAAAAAAAGTGCCATTGAAAACCAAAAAAGTGCCACTAAAAACCCCCTTGGCAATCAGCGACACAAAAAAAATGTCACTACAAACGCTCCCACTAAAGGCTTTTAGTGACACCTTTTTGTTGTGTCGCTGCAACCTTTTTAGGTTTTAGTGACACTTTTTTTTGTGCCACTATAGCACTTTTAGTTTTTGTGACACTTTTCTTATGCCACTAAAATAAAAACAATTTGTATGTTTTAGCGGCACTTTTTTTTTACAACAAAACATTTATATTTCAAAATTTGATCCAATTTATTTTTTATAAATTTAAATGGAATATAAAATAATAAAAAACAATTAAGATAATAAATGCAAAACACAAAAGCATTACTCAAATTAATACTTAACCTGTCTGACTGTAATATTCTCAATATTTAATACAAAAATATATTCCAAAAACCTATAATAAGTCTAAACATTGTGCTAGTTAATACTTGTTGGAAAGAAACACAAAAGTTGACATGAAGATGAAATTTGCATAGTTGCTCCTCTTGTTTATCCATCTTGAACAATTGCCTGTAATATAATCATAATAAATCATATAAAATTATATAAGAATATCACTAATAATCACATAAAAATATGTAATAATATCACTAATAATCACCACACATAAAAAGAACCATAGATCAAATGGTTATCCTAGTTGAAAGTACTTACCATTGTAACAGTTACGTGTCAAAAGGACCATTTTTGTAATATATCCCTGCTACAAGGACAATTTTAACAGCTTCTTACTGGACCATTTTTGTCATGTTTTCCTGTAATAAGGACTATTTTTGTAACAATTACCTGCCACAAAGACCATTTTTGTAATATATTCCTGCAACATGGACCATTTTTATAACAATTACCCCATTTGGAGTTATTTTAATCAAAATTAAAATTAAAACAATTCATATTTTCTTTCATATTTCATAATACTATAACATTTTAGTTTTAGAAATCTATGCGAGTATAGCAACGTACTTTCACTGATTTGTTTATTATAGCACTCTACTTTCATATTTCATCATATTAGAGCACTAAAATGAAAGTATGATGCTATGATTTATATGAGTTATTGGATATGATTAACATTTCAGGTAGTTACCAATAGACGTATTTTCCCTCATCCTTATTATCATAATGAATTATCTTTGGTTATGAGTGACCTAATCAATAAGACACTTACCAAAGAAATCTAGGATCATTTTGTATCCAATCAGACACATAGATATAAAAGAAAATGTTGACCTAACATCAACCTATTTGTAATCTCAAACATGGATAGACCTTCCAAAATTCAAAGCATGATTCCCAAGTAGATATATACTATCAATTCATTCATAACAATGGATATGGGCAAATAGGTCATTTAACATGAAAACTTTAAAAAAAAACTAACCTGTAGATACTCCAATTCTGCCATGCTTTCTGTCTTCTGAAATCAGTGTATATAGAGATCGTAGACCTACATCAGAAGCAAAAATTCAGCCTAATTTTTTTTTTGTGTTTGACCAATTAGATAAAAGTCAACTGTGGCATCATACTTTATCTAAAATGGCAAAGAGATTAGATGAAAAAACAATGAAGGGATCTCTTGTCACACCAAAAACTACAGGTATAGAGTCAACCTAGAAAAAAAAATTACAAAAAATTCGTGAACATAAGTTTTAAAATATTATAAAAATATGTTAAATGAATAAACTTACAGCAAATGCAATGTCACTGAGTTCAATTACTGGTACAGGTAGAAGCAAAGGTGTAGCCTGTCCAGAATGTTTGATGCCTTTTAGAAACAAACAATTCAAGATGACACTTTTTGAGTAAAAAAAAAGAATCAAGAAAAGATTCCCATTTAAAAAAAAAGCACATGTTTTTAATCATATTAAAAAACAAAAAAAATAACCATATCTTTTCACTTACTTTCCAAGCTCCATTCACAACTGTAAAAAACCTATTGCCATCATATTCAGCTGCCAAACCAAGAAAAATACCAGATTTACCCTTGAAGAACAATGCAGAAAGTTAGCATCTTTCCAAATCAAAAAATTATAATTTCTGACAATTGAAAAGAAATTTTACATGTTACAGGAATAATCTTTTGGCATGTCTTCACGATAATAGATCCTCATCATCATCTTCACCTGTAAAGTGAGAATAGTAATTATGTTTCTTTCTTTAAGTTGTAACATATATGGTATACTGTAGGGCTTAATTGCAGAATTGTAGAACTGTGGTTGAATGATTGGTGCTAAAATCAAAGCAATACAAATGTCATCTTGACATCCCAAAAGTGAATTTACTCACTGAAGTGAACTATGACATGCTACCTGCAAGTTATTACAGCTATGCACTGACATAACTGGGGAAAAAGACCTAATTGCCCTAAATAAACCCTTTTTATTAAAAAGATACACAAAACAGGTAGTCTACTCTTTAAAGCCTTGAAGTTAACCGGTAACCTTATGGAGAAGTATTACAAATTGAGTAGACTTTTTAACTATTTTATTTATTATATATTGTTATAGTTTTTTGGGTCCCAAATAATAGTACACCGGTTTGGACCCACATATATGAGTGTAGATGAAGATTTATTTAAAATAACACTCCATTATATCTAAAATATTTAGTACACATTTTTTTAAAATAACATTCATTTCTAATCATTTTTAAATTAAAATTTTCATTTTTCCATTATATAGGTCATTAGTCACTGGATTTACTATTCTAAATATTCGTTGAATTTAATCCGTCAAAAATGATTACATATCAAATTAATTATGTTTTCAATTTCTTAAAAGTATTATTCATAATTTTCTTCATATTTAATATTATTATTATTGTCAAATCTACGTAACTTAACATGGATTTAAATTTATATACCACTCAAAGTGTTAGTCATCGTAGTTATATTATATAATTATTATTATTATTTCAATATTTTTATTAGCATTATATTTAGGCAAATACATTTTTATGACAATACTAGATAGAACTTTTTAAAGTTTTATAATAGAAATAAAATAAAATATTATAATAACAATTTCATAAAAAGATATTGTTATTTTTTATCCATAATACTTTCAAAAATAAATTTCTAAAAGTTCTAGCTCCTCACCAATCATGTCACACCCCAAAACCGAGAACGGCGGAAACGTTCTGGGGCGGAGGACGTCATGTATGCATCACAACAAATGTAAAGTAGTAAACAAGCAACAACATCATCCATTGCATTAATAGTATAATTTTAGTTACAAGTGTTTTCTTTTATAGTACAAGAGAACATGATAACTGATCAAAATAAAAGACGAGTCTTGACTGCTCCGTCTTCTCTAAACCTTGCATCGGCACCTGTCTATTTGTAACCTGAGAATACAAGTTATTTTGAAAGTGTAGGTCAACATTTAAGCTGGTGAGTTTATAAGTATTTAATGTCATTGCTTTGATTAGTTGATATGAAAGACTGGTGAAAGATTGATGAAACATTTAGTATAAGTATGAAAACTCTAGAAAATCCCATATTTCCTACTAGTATAAAAGTAATCTTCTACCAAGACCCGAATGTTTTGAAAGTAGTCTTTTACTAAGACCTGACTGTTTTGACAGTACGCATCTCTTGAAAATGTGACGGTTTTTCCCTGTTTAACTATTATTGTAAAACTCTAAAAGTAATAATATAATAACTTATGTTGTATCCTTTGGTACTAAGATACACACGGCGTGGAAACTCGCCGTAAACTGATCAACCGTAGACATCCGTAGATGTGCATTTACCTCTGTTGCTAACAGCTGGGTTTAGGAATAGTTAGTCCCGTAAGTAAAGATACACACGACGTGGAAACTCGCCATAAACTGATCAACCGTAGACATCCGTAGATATGTCATCATCCTCTGTAGCTAACAGTGGCTATAGGAATGGTTAGTCCCTCAAGGTATCCTTTGGTACTAGGATATAAAGTCCAATTCATCTCGTCGATTATGTGATTGCATCACAAGGTAAAGATAAGAAGGTGATATATATAATAGTATCTACACATATCATATGTAGTAGTAACTCGTCATATATGATCTATGTAAATGTACTCAGCTAAGCGTATCTATGTACACGTATTCATGTAAGCGGAAACTCTGTAAGAGCATCCTTTCATATAGCATGTAGTCTAGACTCATGAATGAACTGACTCTGGTGTAATTTCTTGTAATAGGGATAATGTTTTGTATACCCTAAACTATTCCTATAATAGTTTACTAGAATGTAATTGATGAATGTCCAAGTAGGTTTATACATCCTTGTTACCCAAGAGTATCGGAACTGAATTAACCGATGGAACATTTATGACCATATATGTACACATGATATATAACTAATATTTAAACGACCTTCGGAAGAGTACCCAATATCCCACCAGACCACATCCAAATCAAGGAAAAGGAAACAGGGTGGATAGCCTTCCTAAGTATTTGAAACATTTCTTATATAACTATACATATAGAGGCATGCATTTTATAATATAAAAGCATAAAAGAAGTTTTGTAAAAACCTTTGAAAAGTTTAATAAGGATTTATGACTTGATGTCAGTTTATAAATCGATTCTAAAACCGTTTGACAAGACAATTTAAATGTGAGAAAACCTTTGTTTGAGGCACAACTATAACAGATTCAAAAAGGAAACATACAGTTTGTAAGACAGTTTCTAAAAGTGTTTCAACATGTAAAAACGTTTGTGAAAACTATTTGAAGTATCTATGAAAATATTCGTTTATTCTTGTATATGAATGTATCTCCTTGCAATAGTATTTCTAGTATATAAAAGTTCGTGATGTTCTCACAAAACTATACTTATTATAGTTTTGTAAAAGTGTGTCTCGTTTGTATAATAATCCCTAGTGAAATGCTCGCTTGTTATGAAAGGTATAATTTTTGTAGTGCCTAAGATAGACACATATATATACAACATAAGCAGTGTGTTTGATTTATACAATAATAACAACACTTTTCATTTCAAAAGATATGATGTTAACGTGATACATTTTGCATATGAAAGCTTCCTTATAATTGTTATAAATCACATGTGATTCCGTTGATAAAAAAGTGTATAATGAAACTTTATATAACATACGATAATCATCGTATGTTTTACTTGTATTCCCCCCTTAAAAGCATATAAAAACATTTATAAAACATTTAAAAGTGTTGATTATAGGGGGTATGAACTCACTTGATTGATTGAAGAAAGCGTGACGAAAACCGAGCAGAACTTCTACTCGAGAAAGCGGATCTCTTGAGATTTCTCGGGAATCTCGGGAGCGTAAAACTTCATCCCATACTTGGATATGAAAACCGGGACTTTGGGATGGCTCCGAGGGTTGAAACGCAGAGCTTCGGCGCGAGAAAGGAAGGAAATTAGCAAATTTGGCCGGCACCCTCGCATCCCTTTTATAGGGTCTGGAAGCCTTGCGTACGCGGGGCGTACGAGAGTACACGCTGCGTACTCATGCGTCATGCATGAGCGCATCCTCGGTCGAAACATCGGAGCGACATGGACGGACCGGAGCCTAGCATCCGAGTACGCTGAGCGTACGAGGGTACGCTGGGCGTACCGGGGATCGGACCGCTGACTCGTTCTTCGGATAATACCGGGTTTTAATTAAATTTATATTTTAATTAATTAGTAAACTTCAAAAATTCACATCTTCCTCATATGAACTCCGTTTTAGACGTTCTTTATATCCACGCGAAGGTGAGACTACGATCTACAACTTTCGTTTAGACTCCGTCGACTAGTTTTGAATTTATTTTTAATATTATATTTTTAATAGGTCGGGACAGGAAAAGTCCGTTAAAGATCCATAACTTCTTCATCCGACGTCCGTTTTCGTCAGACTTTTTACCGTTGCGCTAGTATTGTTGAGCCCTTCGATTCTCATTTAGATTGTGTCGGCTAAAAGTCTCTCGATCTCTATTTCGAGTTTTTAGCTATCTACTGTTATATATGTAACTTAGATAAATCACAACTTCCTCATACGAAGTCAGATTTGGACGTTCTTTTTATGCACGTTTACGATTTAATGATATCTAAAACTTTTATTTAGATACCTAAGGTTAAAAACTATTGTATTGAAACTTCGCATTTTACGTCTATTAGTATTGTCGGTTTTGTCGAGAATCTTCGGTTGGTCATAACTTCTTCGTTATAACTCGGATTTTAGGGTTCTTTACATGTATGAAAACCTTGATACGATTCCTACTACTTTATTTAACCCAAATAAGATTTTAGGAAAGTTAAATTTTGACCTAAATTTGACTTGCGTTCCATCGTATTGTCTTGAAATATCGGGTTGTCACATCATCCCCCCGTTAGAGGGAATTTCGTCCCGAAATTAGAGTTTAAACCGAATTGGTAAACATGCTACGGATAGAAGTTTTATTTGCTTCTCGTGTTCTTAAGTGAACTCGGTCCCTCGCTTGGCATTCCAGCGAACCTTTCACTATCAGGACACGGCTTTGCTTCTTTCGTTTGACTTCACTGGCATGGCAACTCTTCTTGGTCGAACGTATGTTGAATATTTTTGTTGACTGTGAGAATAGTACATCTTGTATCCTACAAGTAGTGCCTCTAGATCTTCCAAACAATTACCGCTGCCCCTGACTCAAGATTATGTGTTGTATAGTTAACTTCCTGCGTCTTAAGCTGTCTCAAGGTATAGGCAGTGACCTTTCCACTTGTATAAGAACAAAATCAATTCATACTGATTATGAAGTCAGAACTTGTGGTTGATTAGATGTCGTGAAGATCTAAAATGAAGTATGATTACTCATGAATTAAGGAAAAAGGATAGGTACTTTTGTTCTATTTGACTTTCTCGTCCCAATCGATAGAAAGGGCACGTGTTGGGCTTCTAAGTTTATTCGCATGGTAGCATGATCACTCATAGTCTTGGGCAGTCTCCGTCCTGAAGTTCATAGTAGAACCCATACCAGGTTCACCAATCACAGTCTTGGGTATACGAGTCCTATATAAATAAGCTTGAAACTGTGGGTCTTTGGATTGAACTTGACGTACTGCACGAGTGGTACTTCGGGGCGGTTTGCTGAGTTTTTCTCCGGAAAGGATGAGAAACATGAGGGGCTCTATGTACGAGTACTTTGTTGTTATAGAATGACGGTTTTTGCTAAAATGACGATTTCGGAGGAAGAGATGTACGTAAGAAGCTGCTTTTGTGAGGATAGAATTGAGTCAAGTGGTATGATAATGTCGGAATCATAAGGAAACTTAAAGACATTAGATTTGAACAAAAGATGTTTACAGACAAAACACAACCGTGCAACCATCAACAGAGTTATGATACTTTAGACTTCTACAAGACTATTGCTGCGAATAAGGTATGCTTCGAAAGGCAAGTATACGCAGCACGAGAATCCCTATACCGACGGGATCCCGCAAAAGATAAGACTCTGGTTGCACTAGTTTTGAATGGTTTATAAGTCTGTTACAATGACACGCCTAAGCTACATTAACGAGGGTTCCGGAGTAGGCTCTCCTGAAACTGTGATCCTGAGAATCTTCCCATCTGCGCCAGAGTTCTTTGCTATAGGGCAATCCTTCTTGAAGTGCCCTATTTCACCGCATCGGTGGCATAACTGGCTAGTACTTGCATTGGTGACGGGATTGCGGTGTTTAGCCAGTGTTATGTGGACACGAGTGCCTTCCTCATTACTCCACCTTGGAAATTACTTCCTAAGGCGTCCTGCAGGAGTTGCCACTGGTGGCTGTGGCATGGCAAGTATTTGGGCTCTCTTACGATTCCTTAGGACTTTACGATAGCGTCCTTTCTTTTCGGTCTTTAGGCTTCGCAATTCCATGACTGTTGCCATTTGTTGGTTTCCCGGTTTGGTACTACCATCTGAACTCACGGTTCCTTTTTCAGCCTTGATCGTGTTGCCTGAGTTGATGTGTGTAAGGAAAGTTGTCACAGCAGCTGCTACTGTAGCTAGTAATGTAGCGGCGTTGATATGGAGGATAGGGGTTTCGGTGCTCGGCTGATCGTTTCTGGATGACGACATGATTCTGTTTCACGGAGAGAAAATAAATTTGTGAGTGATTCTGGTTGACCCTAGGTGTACTTCGATTGTTCAAGTAAAGAGCAAAATTATGTTCTCGAAAGTTTGACTTGCATCCCTATGATGCAGTCCTAGTACAGATTGGAAGTATGTTTGAGGAAGTTTGACCTACATCCCTATGATGCAGTCCTAGCACTGAGTGTAAGTGTGTTTATGAAAGGTTGACCTAGATCCCTAGGATGTAGTCCTAGAATGAATGGAAGTAAGTTCATAGAATGGTCTCAAGACGCTTGTCGTTCAAGCTGAGGTATCGTTGGTTGGTGAATAACATGATCCAACCATTAAAAGAGACTTGGAAATGTTTCTGGAGTTAAATTACTATGTTCAAATGACTTGACCAAAGCATGATTCAGATAGATTCCAACGAAAGTATGATAAGAGTACTTGAATAAAGAATGACACAAAAGTTAGCAGACTGTCAAAACCTTTGATATTCCTGACGTAAAAGTTTGGAAAAATGACCTTGTAAAAGGCCTTAAATCATATCATAGGAGATAGTTCTTGACATCATAAAGACCTAACCAAAAGTACTTACAGTACAAGGTAGTCACATAGAAAGTACTACACAGAACATAGACAGGAACACGGTTCTTTAAAACAAAGAAGGAAGTAAGGTATCTCTTACTGGCGACAGTCACCCTCATGGTGAACCCTTAGTTCGGTTAGTTGACATTCCATATCAAGCAGGTATCTCTCGTACACTCTCTGGTGTACTTGGAGCTCTATGACTTTGGCTCGGGTTTTTCAGCTAGTGCTTGCAGCAGGTTCTCATGGTTTCTCTCTGATCTCTCGTGAGCATCTTCTAGATGAATGGTGCGGAGGGTATGTATTCTTGCATCGGCGACAACTTCGACAATCTGATGTAGGGCTGTCCTGCCTTGAATCTCATTTCGGGCCACTCTGCGGACCAAGATTGGCAAGATTCTGCGTGCTGAGCCCCCATTGCTCAGGTCGTAAAAGTTTCGGTCGCCAATAACTGGCATGGGCTGATCTTGTCCTTGGCTCCATGCTTCCAAGCATTCCACTGACTCAGGCGTCGGGTCATGAAAAGCCGGACGAGGGTTAGGAATTGGAAAAGGGAGTTGCTCAAGGTAGGTTCTCAACCTCTGGTTCGGAATTAGCATTGTTTGAAAGGTTTTCATCATGATGATCATTCAAAGGGATAGGATGATCATTCTCTGGTTCATCTCCAAACCAACCAGCTATGACTTCGTTCAGAAGACATTGGTTGCCGTGGGGATGGAGTCCAGCTATGTTTTCTATGCGAGAATTTAAGGGTAAGAGAATAATTATTAGACGAACTATCTAGATAATTATTTAGAAAACCTTCATTATTTACATCGCTATTTGTGAAGTGCATACCAGCTATGTGTAATTTAACAGGATAGACCTTCGAATAAGTGACCTTAACTCCGTATCCACACAGAATAGGGGTGAAGTAAAATTTTCACAGATTCTAAGTCTATAACATCCTAATTACATATAGCCTTAGTGTATCCACTTAGCAACTATCAACTTAGTGATGAAGATCCCGTTTTAGTTCTCAAGTATATAGTACTTATAGTAACACCAAATACTCCTATAGTGTTTTAATTTTTATGTTATGTTCTATTGCTCTCATTGTGGTAGGGTTGGTAAGATTTTAGCATTGTTGCAACCACCCAATTAAACTTAGGCACATGCTAGTCAACCCTCGGATAATATAGGTGATCAGGCTATATCTTCCCAGTTTTGACCATATGTCTCTAAGCCCACTTGTGTTGCCCAACAATCATAATTCTTTTGTACTGTCCTAGTGACACTGATTTTAGTATGAATGCAGGCACGTATACTTACTTAAATATTTTATTATTTAAAGTATAAACACTAAATCAGAGTATTTTTAATCCCATTGTATTTATAATTAGTATATCTTTTATGGGTTGATATACTCAATTCACTATAAACAATGCTCTGATACCAATCTGTCACACCCCAAAACCGAGAACGGCGGAAACGTTCTGGGGCGGAGGACGTCATGTATGCATCACAACAAATGTAAAGTAGTAAACAAGCAACAACATCATCCATTGCATTAATAGTATAATTTTAGTTACAAGTGTTTTCTTTTATAGTACAAGACAACATGATAACTGATCAAAATAAAAGACGAGTCTTGACTGCTCCGTCTTCTCTAAACCTTGCATCGGCACCTGTCTATTTGTAACCTGAGAATACAAGTTATTTTGAAAGTGTAGGTCAACATTTAAGCTGGTGAGTTCATAAGTATTTAATGTCATTGCTTTGATTAGTTGATATGAAAGACTGGTGAAAGATTGATGAAACATTTAGTATAAGTATGAAAACTCTAGAAAATCCCATATTTCCTACTAGTATAAAAGTAATCTTCTACCAAGATCCGAATGTTTTGAAAGTAGTCTTTTACTAAGACCTGACTGTTTTGAAAGTACGCATCTCTTGAAAATGTGACGGTTTTTCCCTGTTTAACTATTATTGTAAAACTCTAAAAGTAATAATATAATAACTTATGTTGTATCCTTTGGTACTAAGATACACACAGCGTGGAAACTCGCCGTAAACTGATCAACCGTAGACATCCGTAGATGTGCATTTACCTCTGTTGCTAACAGCTGGGTTTAGGAATAGTTAGTCCCGTAAGTAAAGATACACACGGCGTGGAAACTCGCCATAAACTGATCAACCGTAGACATCCGTAGATATGCCATCATCCTCTGTAGCTAACAGTGGCTATAGGAATGGTTAGTCCCTCAAGGTATCCTCTGGTACTAGGATATAAAGTCCAATTCATCTCGTCGATTATGTGATTGCATCACAAGGTAAAGATAAGAAGGTGATCTATATAACAGTATCTACACATATCATATGCAGTAGTAACTCGTCATATATGATCTATGTAAATGTACTCAGCTAAGCGTATCTATGTACACGTATTCATGTAAGCGGAAACTCTGTAAGAGCATCCTTTCATATAGCATGTAGTCTAGACTCATGAATGAACTGACTCTGGTGTAATTTCTTGTAATAGGGATAATGTTTTGTATACCCTAAACTATTCCTATAATAGTTTACTAGAATGTAATTGATGAATGTCCAAGTAGGTTTATACATCCTTGTTACCCAAGAGTATCAGAACTGAATTAACCGATGGAACATTTATGACCATATATGTACACATGATATATAACTAATATTTAAACGACCTTCGGAAGAGTACCCGATATCCCACCAGACCACATCCAAATCAAGGAAAAGGAAATAGGGTGGATAGCCTTCCTAAGTATTTGAAACATTTCTTATATAACTATACATATAGAGGCATGCATTTTATAATATAAAAGCATAAAAGAAGTTTTGTAAAAACCTTTGAAAAGTTTAATAAGGATTTATGACTTGATGTCAGTTTATAAATCGATTCGAAAACCGTTTGACAAGACAATTTAAATGTGAGAAAACCTTTGTTTGAAGCACAACTATAACAGATTCAAAAAGGAAACATACAGTTTGTAAGACAGTTTCTAAAAGTGTTTCAACATGTAAAAATGTTTGTGAAAACTATTTGAAGTATCTATGAAAATATTCGTTTATTCTTGTATATGAATGTATCTCCTTGCAATAGTATTTCTAGTATATAAAAGTTCGTGATGTTCTCACAAAACTATACTTATTATAGTTTTGTAAAAGTGTGTCTCGTTTGTATAATAATCCCTAGTGAAATGCTCGCTTGTTATGAAAGGTATAATTTTTGTAGTGCCTAAGATAGACACATATATATACAACATAAGCAGTGTGTTTGATTTATACAATAATAACAACGCTTTTCATTTCAAAAGATATGATGTTAACGTGATACATTTTGCATATGAAAGCTTCCTTATAATTGTTATAAATCACATGTGATTTCGTTGATAAAAAAGTGTATAATGAAACTTTATATAACATACGATAATCATCGTATGTTTTACTTGTATTCCCCCCCTTAAAAGCATATAAAAACATTTATAAAACATTTAAAAGTGTTGATTATAGGGGTATGAACTCACTTGATTGATTGAAGAAAGCGTGACGAAAACCGAGCAGAACTTCTACTCGAGAAAGCGGATCTCTTGAGATTTCTCGGGAATCTCGGGAGCGTAAAACTTCATCCCATACTTGGATATGAAAACCGGGACTTTGGGATGGCTCCGAGGGTTGAAACGTAGAGCTTCGGCGCGAGAAAGGAAGGAAATTAGCAAATTTGGCCGGCACCCTCGCATCCCTTTTATAGGGTTTGGAAGCCTCGCATACGCGGGGCGTACGAGAGTACGCGCTGCGTACTCATGCGTCATGCATGAGCGCATCCTCTTTCGAAACATCGGAGCGACGTGGACGGACCGGAGCCTAGCATCCGAGTACGCTGAGCGTACGAGGGTACGCTGGGCGTACCGGGGATCGGACCGCTGACTCGTTCTTCGGATAATACCGGGTTTTAATTAAATTTATATTTTAATTAATTAGTAAACTTCAAAAATTCATATCTTCCTCATACGATCTCCGTTTTAGATGTTCTTTATATCCATGCGAAGGTGAGACTACGATCTACAACTTTCGTTTAGACTCTGTCGGCTAGTTTTGAATTTATTTTTAATATTATATTTTTAATAGGTCGGGACAGGAAAAGTCCGTTAAAGATCCATAACTTCTTCATCCGACGTCCGTTTTCGTCAGACTTTTTACCGTTGCGCTAGTATTGTTGAGCCCTTCGATTCTCATTTAGATTGTGTCGGCTAAAAGTCTCTCGATCTCTATTTCGAGTTTTTAGCTGTTTACTGTTATATCTGTAACTTAGATAAATCACAACTTCCTCATACGAAGTCAGATTTGGACGTTCTTTTTATGCACGTTTACGATTTAATGATATCTAAAACTTTTATTTAGATACCTAAGGCTAAAAACTATTGTATTGAAACTTCGCATTTTACGTCTATCAGTATTGCCGGTTTTGTCGAGAATCTTCGGTTGGTCATAACTTCTTCGTTATAACTCGGATTTTAGGGTTCTTTACATGTATGAATACCTTGATACGATTCCTACTACTTTATTTAACCCAAATAAGATTTTAGGAAAGTTAAATTTTGACCTAAATTTGACTTGCGTTCCATCGTATTGTCTTGAAATATGGGGTTGTCACAAATCACCACTACCAACATCATAATTTCTATTTTGACAAATTATTTTTGTTATTATGATCATCAGGTAGGTTTCTATGATGGTGATTTTACTTGATACAAAATTCTAACTTCTGAAAAGAGTATATGTGCATGAATCATGATAATGGTATCTACTAAATTTGATGATACCTCTCAAAAAGTATAAGCATCAACATAAAACGAATGATTATTTAATGAACAAGAAGAATCACAAGAAAAACATTGTCTATTGTCTGCTCCAAATCATTTCATAGCCAAATGGACGGAGGCTCATTCAAATCTTTACCCAATCCATGTCTCAAATAACAAGTAATAATCATTCTACAGTTCCATGGATTTACATGTGGTTTAGATGATCTAATGGTGTCACCAGATTGTGACAAAGAAATGAAGATGGAACTTGAAGGTGAAGATGTAGGTGAAAAGGTTCACATAAAATTTGTCAACTTGGAAAATCAAAGAATAGATATATACTTGGAAATTTTTTTATAAATCATTAAGGTCTTTGCATTTGTTAATTTGTGAACTTATAGGGACAAGAGAGTTGCAATTGGAAACTAAGAAAATTATAAGAAGCAATGGAGCAACAACATTTGCAAGTTTATATAACCTCATACAAACAAAGCTAAGAGATAAAGGTTTAATGATCAGCAAAAAATGGTTACCAAAAGGAGTGATGAAACTCTTCCCACAAAACTGCATTTCTCTAATGACCATCGGTGGTGCCAAGGGCCGTTTGGTAAATTTCCAACAAATATCATTTTTTACTTGGTCAACAAGAGCTGGAAGGGAAATGGGTGCCCCGAATTGTTTCCGGGAACACTTTAGCTTTTCACCTTGGGATTTCACCACTCGGGCAGGCGGTTATATCATTGACCGGTTTTTGACCGGGCTCCACCCACAAGAATACTATTTTGATGTACATATGTTAGAAAGGTGTCCTACATGTCTAGTTATTTCCAGGTGACATTCTTAAAGGTGACATTCTTAAACATTAAAAGAAGGAAAGTTTGACAAGCTCTAGAAGGAAGAGCACATGAAAGTTGAGCAATCTTATTCTGTGGTTGATCCTCAGAAGAGGTATCAACATACTTGTGTATTTTTGTTTCTTTGCTTGGGTTGTTTTATCAAAGTAGAAAAAGAAAGAGTATGTAATGTTATAATATGCATGAACACATAGGTATGATCAGAAGCTTGAGGCAATGAAGGAATTTGTGGAAGAGAGGGAGAGGCTGATGAAAGCTCTTGAAGAGAAGAGGACTGAAATGAAGGGTAGTCAGTGGGAAGAGGAGATTGATCTGAAGAAAGGGTTTGATGCTGTTCTGCTCAGTCGATGGACAAGTACACCAATAAACTTGAATTATTTGAGCACAACCTTTACGCATTCTTGAAGTTAGTTGAAGTTTAACTATAACCATCTCTACAGAAGTCAATTGGCGTTGGGATATTAGCAGATGTTAAGAGATATGCTTTTATGGAGTACATGGATTATAGTTTATATATTTTATGACTTGAGAAAGTCAAAATGCAATCACAAGTTCTAATAATCGAAAACTATTGGACTTTTAAAGGTACTAGTGGCAGTCTCACATAAAATTGATAAACCCTAGCAGTTTGGGCAATGATTTTCCAATAAATCGAGCAGTATACAAGTACAAATTTACCAAAAAATGAAATTTGTAAATACGCTTATTTTAGCAGCAAAAATACCTAACAGTGAGTTTGAGGATGTTGCGGTGACGATCGAGGAAGTGGCGCCAATCGAGGAAGTGACGACGATCGAGGAAGTGGCGGCGATTGAGGAAGCGGCGGTGACGATCGAGGAAGTGGTGGCTATCAAGGAAGTGGCGGCAATCGTGAAAACAACGATGATCGCGGAAGCAGCGACCCACAGACCGACGACACCGTGATGGTACGGTGTCGACGAAGAGAGGGCGGTGATATTGCGTTCAGATCATCGTCAGGAGTGGGAGAGTGGGATTTGGTTGTTGTACTTGTATTTTTTTTTACTTTCGTATCTCCTCTCCAAATAAGGTAATGTGATGATAATGTTATCTAACCCAAATTGTTAGGTTAGAATCTTTTTTTAAACAAGAAAATAGATAAATTAATGGAAATATTATAAATTAATTCCAAGTAAAAATTAGTTTTCGTTTTCAAAATAATAAACCAAGAAAATTAAAATTTAAAAGTATTAACATAATAAATTTTCATAAATATGTAATACCGTATTTAAATGAGAAATATAAAATAAATTGTTAATATTGTAATTACATTTTTTAGTTATTATAAGAATTATTTATACGGTATTAAAAAAAAGCGTTCAAAAAAAAGTTTTAGTGGCATATCAAGTCATTATGCCACTAATAACTATGAAATTTAGTGACACAAAAGATTAAGTGCCATTAAATGTGTTAATTTTTTAGTGGCATATAATATGTGCCACTAAAAACCATGATATAGTGGCACATTAACCATATGCCACTAAAAATATATGCCACTATATGTCATTTTATTTGTAGTGAAGATATCAAGGGAATCCTGGTAGAGCTCATTGGATTGCAGTTAAGAATATTCTTAAGTACCTTCAGAGGACCAAGGGATGGTTTCTAGTCCTCGGTGGGAGTGATGACTTAAGGGTACGAGGGTACAGTGACGCTAGTTTTCAGACGGATCGGGATAACTTCCGATCGCAGTCGGGCTGGGTCTTTACCCTAAATGGAGGAGCAGTGACTAGGAAAAGTTCCAAGCAAGAGACCGTAGCTGATTCAACGTGCGAATCAGAGTATATTGCGGCGAGCGAAGTGTCAAAGGAGGCTATATTGTTGAATAACTTCATTGGAGACCTTGGAGTTGTGCCATCCATAAAATAGCCGATGGAAATTTTTTGTGATAATGAAGGAGCGGTTGCCTTGACCAAGGAACCGAGAGATCATGGCAGATCTCGACATATTGACAGAAAATACCATTTCATCAGACATCGGGTAGAAGAGGGACTCCACATTGTGAAGAGGGTATCATCAGAAGAAAACCCAGCAGATCCCCTTACGAAGGGACTAAGTAGGGTCAAACACTTGCAGCACGCTAGGAGCATTGGGCTGAAGGATGATATAAGTTTGGATTAGATAGGAAATGTGTAATAGATAGTTTGTACTTGACATTCGATGAATAAATAAAATGTGTTATTTATGTGTAAAGCTACTATCTTGTGTTGGTTATTTATCTATTGTTTCCATTTTGCATATTTTGACTTCCTGAATGATAGGATTATTCAAAAAGGTCCACAGTCGGTCATATTTTGGAAGTAGATATGAATGAAGACTGTCATGAATTGTTTGTAGATTGTCTAAAAGGTTTTAGACATAGCAAAGGTTTGCTGCAAAGTTCATGAGTGCTTATGAATATGAGTTGAGCATTAGATTAAACCCGAGTTTGCTGTATCACTTCGTGGTGTTTTACCTTAAGTGATCGCAAAGCGATAACATCATATAGTCTTAAAACTTAGAGATATGGTTGTTGTTTGCTGGTTGGTTATACATTGATAATGTGTAAACGCATCAGTAACTTTATGTTATAAAATACATTATTGTGTGTGATCCATTAGTAAATAATAGATGCATATGAGTCGAAGTTGATCTGTTCCTTTTATTCTATGAGAATAAAAGTGATATATTGGACACTTGATGATTTGGTTTGACTTATGTGTCGGGCCCGGTCAGAATGAAGTTGATGTGTTCAACTAAATTCTATGCCAAACAAATCGGAAATCAAGGAACTACTGCTGGACAATAAGCATTGTCAGCATGATATCCAGAACAGAGGATTATACGATCCCTTATCTAAAGGACAAGTTGATCAGAGTTGACAGCGAAGTATAAGAGCTACGATTGCTAATCGGATTCTGAAGTCATATGTGAGATATAGTTACTAGACTTATCCAAGTAGGAGACTGTTGGAATAGTGTCTAAGCCCGTAACTATATTTGGTATGTACTTGACCCGGTTGTGCATGGTCCTTTTGGGTTGCCTTCTCCAAAGCAACTTGACAAGGTAATTTAAGGAGAAAGAGAGAGTATTATGATTTATTAATATATTATAAGAATAATATATTAAAGGATAAATCATATTTATTTAATTAGTATTGGTCATAAATTAATTAGGAATTAATTTTGTGATAAAAAGAGATTAATTGAATAAAGGGGTATAAACTATCAAATGTATGATAGTTGAGTTTTAGGTTAAGGAAACCTAATGGGCTTAAGGGGAACGAAATTATGATGGGTATCCATCATATTTTTGTCCAAGGCCTTATTCCAGAAGGTTCCTTTGGCTGCTTGGTGGCTAAGCTGTCCATTAGAGTTTAGACTGAAACCCTAGTAACCTGTAAGTATAAATATAACCCCTAGGGCATTGAATTTGGATACCACTTGATTCTAAGAGATCCCTAGGCCGATTTCTAGCCTCTCTCTCCCTCTCTCATATTACCTTCTTGCTTGTGGGGTTTGTGAACCATTAGAGGAGTTGTATTTGTGACTCTAAGCTCAAGAGAAGAAGAAAGAGAAGATCTAAGCCAACAATTGAAGAGGTAAACATCTAGATCTGATTCTATATGTTATTTTTGTTATTTTGTATGCTAGATTAGGGTTTGTAAGTCTTGGAATCAAAGCATGTTCAATAGAGAAACCTAAATCCAAGCATTAGGATTCGTATGAGCACATAGGAATGTTTCTTACGCATAAATTCCATCAGTTTTAACACCTTAATATTAGAATAAATATTTGCACACATTATGCTAACTTTTATAGAGATACATTTGTGATTCCTAAACTAAATTTATTTCGTGAAGTACGTAAGTAATTATGGATTAAAAAAATAACTGAGTACAAGATCAAGTTAGAAAATAGAATAAAAAATTGCTAATTATATCATGTCGTAGAAAATATTTTTAATAATTAAATAATAAAATTTAATATTATATTTAAAATTAAAATATTACAATATTTATAATTACCTCTTTTATGATATATTAAAGGGATGATGACTTGAAAGGGTAACGAACTTTCGACTTTTTTCACATTTAGTCACTAAACTTTTTTTCGTTATCTATTTGCCATTGAACTATTGAAACTGTTCACATTTTACCCTTATGACCGGATGTTACCGGTCATAAGGGTAAAATGTGAACATTTTCAATAGTTCAATGGCAAATAACACAAAAATCCCATAAATGCTTCCTAACTTCAAACCCCAAGTTTTACTCAACTAAAGCTTTATATTCTCGACATATTCTCGGCTCTCTGGACCTAGAAAGGTCCAGATCTATAACACAAACTTGCAAAAGGGGTTTGAGGCATTCAAAACCCTAAAGATGAAGTGATTCAAGCCCTAACCCCAAAACGGAATCTACACAATAGGGAAGGAAAGGGGTTCAGTTTTGTACCTCAGAATGAAGCTTCTTGCTTGAATAACTCAGAACAATAACCTTCCTTGGTCCCTCTTGCTGGAACTCTTCTCCTTTCTTGCAAAATCACACCAAAAAGCTCAAGATAGCTCTTCCTCTCAGTCTACACACTCAAGCTCTCTAGGGTTCTCACTTATGGGAAAGGTAGTCGCAAATGAAGGCCATAAGTGCCTTTAAATATGGCTCGGGCCCAAAGATTTAGGGTTTCTGCCAACAGCGCGGACTCGTCGATTCGCCTCACCGACTCGTCGAGTACATTCATTAATCCGAGTCATCAGTCGCGACCTTACTCGACGAGTTGAGGCGTCAACTCGTCGAGTCTCTCTTCTTAACTCAAAAGAAAAATACTTAAATTATGATAACTGGAAATCCGGATGTTACATTTTGTTTTTTTTATTTCATAGATTTCTTCATCAACAAATGTTGCTACAATTAAACAAAAATAAATAATTTGCTAAAACATAATACAATAGGAAGTTTGTTCACATTTAGTCAGCAAATGAATGCCTCAAACCCCTTTTGCAATTTTGTGTTCTAGATCTGGACCTTATGGGATTTTTATGGTATCTAACTTCAAACCCCAAAGATGAAGTGATTCAAGCCCTAACCCCAAAACGGAATCTACACAATAGGGAAGGAAAGGGGTTCATTTTTGTACCTCAGAATGAAGCTTCTTGCTTGAATAACTCAGAACAATAACCTTCCTTGGTCCCTCTTGCTGGAACTGTTCTACTTTCTTGCAAAATCACACCAAAAAGCTCAAGATAGCTCTTCATTTCACTCTACACACTCAAGCTCGCTAGGGTTCTCACTTATGGGAAAGGTAGATGCAAATGAAGGCCATAAGTGCCTTTAAATATGGCTTGGGCCCAAAGATTTAGGGTTTCTGCCAACAGCGCGGACTTGTCGAGTCGCCTCACCGACTCGTCGAGTCCATTCATTAATCCGAGTCATCAGTCGTGACCTTACTCGACGAGTTGAGGCGTCAACTCGTCGAGTCTCTCTTCTTAACTCAAAAGAAAAATACTTAAATTATGATAACTTGAAATCCGGATGTTAGATTTTGTTTTTTTTTTTATTTCATAGATTTCTTCATCAACAAATGTTGCTACAATTAAACAAAAATAAATAATTTGCTAAAACATAATACAATAGGAAGTTTGTTCACATTTAGTCATGAATAATCAATTTAGTCATTGAACTTTTTAGAGAGAAACGAACTTTCAATTTTGTTCACATTTAGTCACTAATTTTTTTTCATTATCTATTTACCACTAAACTATTGAAACTGTTCACATTTTACCCTTATGACCGGTAACAGCCGGTCATAAGGGTAAAATGTGAACAGTTTCAATAGTTCAATGGCAAATAGATAACGAAAAACAGTTTAGTGACTAAATGTGAACAAAATCGAAAGTTCGTTACCCTTTCAAGTCATTATGCCTATATTAAATGCATTGGGATTATTCACTTATGGATATGCTTACATATGTTTATTTATTATTTTTGTGTTAAATGGATCCTTACGACAATTACATTTTGTAGTTACATACTTCCATACGTAAACACTATATATTTTTTTTTACGTGCAAGAACTTTTTTTTTTCAAAATAAAACCAATTTTAACTTATTCTTTGTTAACTCATTGGTCGAGTCGGTTACCCTCTGTCACATGGCTAAATGTACAAAACCGCTTTATATCCATGACCGATATGGATTCCGAGATATGCAATCACATAGGTAGGGGTATTCGAAACCATATGTCAGAAAATTTGGATATTCAAAATTTTCTGGTAGTGGATTCCATTATCCCGAAAAACGACTTTCCAGATAGTGAAATCTTATATCAGAAAATTCAGATATCCAAAATTTTCACATATTGGATTCTTATACCCGAAATATCTAAAAATTTACAAAATGTATTTCCGTATCAGAATCCGAAAATCCGGATATCCAAATTTCGGATATCCGAATTTTCAGATAATTTAAAATCAGATATCAAATTTTTTGGATCCGGTTTATTGATTCGGGTATTTATGAACACCCCTATGCATAATTATCGAAAAATAGGTTCTGATTTTATTAAAATATCTATTTAATATTTCTATAAATATGGTTTCTAATTTGAAAGTGAAACTCATCTAGACACCCATTTCACTTTAAATGCCCAAGGTCCGATTTCCGGCGCAGAAAATACTATTATTTTTGCTTTAAACCTGGTCTTGAAGAAGAATTCATGCGTTTTCAACTTGATTTTTGTAAAACAATTCATGCTTATTAAACATGGCTTTGAGAAAAAATTTATGCACATTACACCCAGTTGGGTTACAAATAAGTTTTTGTTTTCAATAAACATTTTTTTATTATCATATTTTTTGTTCACTTTTTTTTTGGAAGATAAAAAACATGCGAATAAAAGACAATAATAAATCTATAATAAAGTGACAAAATAAGTTACAAATTTTATGCCTACATATGAAACATGTCGATTAATATATAAAGTTTTGTTAAATATGTTTAAACAATATTTTATTACATAAATTAGTATTTATATCACATATATTTGTTTTATTTGTATGTTTTTTTAAAACCGTTTTTTTCTTCATATTTTAAACTATAACTTAACCGGAAACACAATTTAACTTAAAAAACTAAAGAACTGTTACCGAGATCGGTATAGACATAATCATTTTTGGTTTAAACTGATTTGAAAAAGAAAACTAAAACTGGTTCAAAATCGGTACATGGTGCACCTTTAGCGTTTGTACAGAAGGTAACCGACTCAATTAATAAAACAATCATGAATAACTTAAAATTAAGTTTGATTTAAAAGAAAAAATTTAGTTCTAAAAAGAAAATTTGCAAAATATATCCTTTTATGAAAAAAAAAAACTCAATTTATGTGCTGGTAAACTGTTGGGGCCTGAAATAACAACTAACACAACATTTGAGTCTTCTTCGAAAAAAAAGAGTTCTAGGTCTAAAAAGAATAAAAATCAAAAGATTATTTTTGGTAATAACACATTAATTAATTACTTCTTAATTCCTACTCTTGGTATAAATTGTGGCCAAATGAATCTTCTTCATACAGAAAACAAGGAAATGTATCCTAAGCACTCCACACAATGGTCAAGCTCTTCAAATCACATATATTTCTTTTTTGTATAAGCTTTCTCATGTTTCTTGTGTGTTATCAATGTAACTTTCTATCACCTATTATCATATGCTTACATTTTTTTTATCTTCCGTACTTATAGAAATATTATGGATTTTGGATTTATAGGTACCAAAAATGAAGTCTAAGACATAAAAATATAGGGATTTTAGAACCCCCAACATGCACTTTGGAATGTAAGAAGCGCAAACCAAGTTTATTTTGTTGTTGTGGAGCGAAAAACGTTTGTGGCAAAACCAGAGCAGCTTGTAGGAGCCACTGTAAAAGAGATAAACGTTGTGCCACAAAATAGTAATTAACATAATTATTAGATAATCATCCAATAAATTATAAAGTTTCTATATTCTACAATATATTGTTGCGGAGATGATCATGTTTATAGATTTTAAGATTGAATAATAAATATAGTTTCATTGGGTACATTCTTAATATATATATATATATATATATATATATATATATATATATATATATATATATATATATATATATATATATCATAATTAATTTGTTTTTAACTTCACGCAAATAACAATGTTTTGTTTCATATTTTACTTAATAAAATACATTAATGTAAAAATTCTCTTTACCCTATGTAACATATGAAGAGTAAATCACTTACATTATTTGATATATTCCACATGTTTCTTATAGATGTTTAATTTTGGGTATAACTTAATTAAGGACATCATACGTACCTGATTTTAATTTGTTGTTTGATTTATACTGACCATTAATCCAAAGATATGTAAAACTCAATAAGGTTATCAAAAACAATATTCAAGATATTTTTTAATATTTTTGTTTACAATGCAACAATTAGACACTCGTGAAGAGATTAATACTCTAATTTTTTTTTTTAAAAAAAAAACAAGATGTTTTTTTTTTTTAAATGTGGGAACATAAAATTTTCTAAAGTGCATGTACGCATATCAACGTTTGCATATATACCCATTATTTAAAATTGATGCTTATTTTCAAAAGAGCTTAAAATCCAGCGACTAAAGTCCACAATTTTTTTTGAAAAATAAATCATAAAAAGAGCCTCTCAAGTGATCCTAACTAACTAACAATATATACACACCTATACACTTATGCACACACATACACACAAACAAACACACACACACACACAAAATTTATAATAGAATAATCACATTCTAATGAATATATGAATAATCAAACGTTAATATTCACATTAGAATTATTTCAACAGTACATATATACGACATTCTTTGCAAAATAATAATACAAACAGAGAGTTTCCATTTTCACACTATTTTACTGTATTTCATTTGAACTAATATATATATATATATATATATATATATATATATATATATATATATATATATATATATATATATATATATATATATATATATATATATATGACATTAATGTTAAGTCAAAAAAGTTAGTATTAAACGACAACCACTAACATGAATGTAATATTTTTACTTTATTTTTAGTATACTTGGTAAAATTACAAATTATATGAACTAGGCTAAAAGTTTTTTTTTACCTAATTAACATACCGATTCAACCAACTTTAATGATAGAGTCTATCTTGTCAACCAAACTTGTTTTAATGTTGAAGATTTCAATTTTTATTAATTGAATTCATTATAAAATGTTACTGGTGAATTAAAAAATATAGGACAAATGAAGTTTTAACACCATAATATTAGAATAAATATTTTCACCCATTATGATAACTTTTATAGAGATACACTTGTGACTCCTAAACTAAATTTATTTAGTGAAGTACATAAGTACTTATGGATTAAAAAAAGAACTGAGTACAAGATCAAATTAGAAAAAAGAATAAAAAATTACTAATTACATCATGTCGTAGAAGAAGGATACACGAAAGCAGGAGAAAAATATGGAGGTAGAGGGGCTGATGGCTTCGTGGGTGTAGTGAGGTAGAGAAATTTCTCCGGTGAGCCCCTCTGTGGGTTTCTTTTTCGTCGCATGCAACAAAGAATCAACGGAACAAGCAGCTGTTGTAATCGGCGATGATAGGGGGAGTCCTTCGTGGGTTTGATCAACAATGGAACAAGGGTGTTTGGGTTTGAGCTTCTTTAACTGGAGGAGGAATGAGATGTAGAGAGAAAGAATGCTAGAGAGGGAATCGAACACTGCATCCAAAAGAAGCATCCCTCTGTACAAACCAAAAGTCTTAATTGACTTTAGGTTAAATATTTTTGGAATTAAATAAGTGTAATTTATTTGATAATGAATCTCGATTTCTCAATTCTCGTGCCATCGATTCCGACTCCGTAATATTTTTATGAAATTTTATGTTAATTGCCTTGGTCATTGTGATAAACGTAGACGAAATTCATTTCCGATGTACCACACTCCATGAATTAATGTTTAAAGTTTCACGATTAAATAGGATCAGATTCGACAGATTTTACGGATCGGATTTTGGTCGAGGTTAAAAATATTATAAAGATATAATAAAATAATAGACCGTAGTTTGAATCCAAAAACATGCTCAAAAGCGATTTTTGACGTTCGTAGCTATTCCAAACGAAGCAGTGTACGGTTCGTTTCAGGAAAATCAGATAAATACTGAATTTTGAAACTTTAAAGATGCGTAACTTTCTCATACGACCTCTGTTTCGGAAGTTATTTATATCTACGAAGTCAAGAGAACATAATCTATTCATTTTTCTTATCCATAACTCTCAAATATATCCGATGCAAAATTTTTATTTTTAACGCCATAAATAAATTAAAATCTTGGTGATTTTCGATTTGATCTACAATGATAGATGGCTTGGGCAGTTTGAGATGTATTAAAAGAAATTATAAATTTAATATTTATAATATACATTATAACATAAAATTACACACAATTGGTCATTAATACCTAGCTGTTCGCGGTGGTTTAACCGCTGAACTCTGACCGATTTTTACTAATTGTTACATTATGGAATTAGAAAGGTCTCTTTCATGGAACTTTAAAATCTATAAGTTATGAATTTCAAAAGTTTTGACAAGTTACAAAACTTGCCCTCAAGTTTTGGAAGTTGAAAAGTTACATTAATGAAACTTTAATTCGAAACCCTAGAATTTTAAAAGTTTAAAATTCAACCCTTTTATTATTATAATATTAAAGTTTAATACTTATATATATGTATAACACAAGTCAGTCTTACCGTGAGTAGGCCTCATTCACAAAACCATTCTATAAGGGGGTATAAGGTTACTACCTATAAAATGGTGGTTTAATGGGTGTCCACTCTCACCCACCGCTTCCTTGACTGGTGGAGGGTCGTTAGCCGAACGGGTAGGATATGAAAATAATTCTCATTAATAAGTATAATGAAAATTATTAAAGTAACTAAACTTTTATAAATTCCCAATCTTAGTTACTTTAGGAAAAATGTGAAAATGATATTATCCCATGAAATTGCACTTTGCACCTTCTTAAGTCGTTAGTGGAGCATGTATGGTTAACTGACACACTAATACGGGACTGACAATGTGTGGAAAAGGGTAGCTATAGGTTAATCATGGATCAATGGAGCAAAAACGAAACTTTGAAATTCGAAAAATTGATTTTTGGGCCAAAAATGTCAAAAATTCGAAAATAGCGCTGAAAATTGCGAGGCTACTTGATTGAAACGAGAACTCTCGCATACGAAGATCTGCTGACCGCAAACTCCTGCTGACCGAACACTTGCGAGGACTGAAAATAGAGAGGACCGAAAATGTGCGAGACCTTGCACCGAAAATGGATTTCAGCTGTAACGCTTCGAACCAAAAACCTGCTGATCGAATATGAGTTTCCAGCCAAGAACCCTCGGATCAGACCCTCGCCCTCGCAAAATTTCGAAGAAAAACACGATTTTTTTAACTTCTTTAGCTCCAAATTCTATCAAAAATGTAAGATCCTTCAAGAAAAGAATACAAAAGTGCTCAAGATCTTGCCAAGAAGATTGATACGATCCAAGCTCTGATACCAATTGTAAGTCGCCAAAATCGCTTGATGTATCAATCCTATCCACTTGATGGTGCGGAATCCCAATCAAGTTGTGACATCCCCAAAATCATGGCCAGAAAAGACCGGTTTGTTTATGCTTTGTTTAAAAATCAGAGTAACATTTCAAATAAAAGTGTTGCGGAATCTGTCCCAGAACAAAATATGATAAAGATTTATCAAAAGCATTTCCATAGAAATGTATTTCATTAAAAGACTTGGGATGTCATGTTCGTACAGATCAAAAGCATAAACAGTACAATATAAGCCTTACTACATTATTTCATATCTACAGGCCTATATCCGTAATCCCTCGTCCAAACATCATATCTATGCTCAAGCGCCACTACCTGTAATACATAAAACTGAGTGGGTCAGGCTTGGGAGCCTGGTGAGCACATAGGGTTTTCAACCCACAATAAATAATTTTATTAACTTCATTAAGTTAAACAAACCCGATTACCCGTTCCCGTTATCCTCACTTTACGTCCCTAAAACATCTAACACAAGGGACCTAGTCTAAGGACTATCATCGGGATGGACACTACTGCTAAGGGGATTCCTCAGCAATAAATTTCCTTAAGGCAACCATGTGGGGGATGGAGTACATCTGGTGAGCACACAGTTCAGATAAACACACAGTTCAAATAAACACCTACAGGTTGCGAGCCTGCTAGTGTTCCACTGGACTGTCTAGAATAGTCCGTGGTCGTCATCTATACTCCGCTAGATGACTGGATCATCAATAACATCTATAACGAGGCCTCTCATTATTTCATTTTATCACACAGCAACTAATACATCTACCCATGTTTTACCCCAACATTTTCGTAGATATAAATACATATACAGTTTAAATCATTGAAAACATGTATAAAAATCTTCATCCAGCATAGATAGCAAGTATTCAGATAATATGCACACATAGCACGTAATTTATATAAAATACTTCATATCTATGTGTAAGCTGAAAGTAACTATGCACTCACCTGAAAGGTGGTGACTCAGCACTCAGACAACACTTCGATACTCTCAAAACGATATTCCTTCGATAAAACCTAGTATCGATACCACTAGGGTTTAGTCTAACGATAACCGCGACAAATTAATAGTCTGACTATTATTATTATTATATAAGCGTTAATAACACTCAATATAACTCATAATAATAGCCCAAATAATTATTTTAAGGACCTAATCACATTCCTATAATTATTTGAAAGCTATATTAAAAATTGCGTAAGCGTAGCACACTTACAACGAATTTTATCGAAAACCGGAACTTATTTGGAGCAGCGTTTCGAAACCGAAAGACTCCTTTTTCTCGGGACTCCGGGAGCCTCGGGGCTTCCTTAGGGTGCTAGGGGGGTTTTTCTAGGGTTTTGGGGGGGTTTGCGGTTGTAGAGAGAGAAAGAAATTAGAGAGAGAAGTGAAAAATGGTGTGAAAAATGAAGAACTCTCGGCCCCTTTTATAGCCTGTGAGGCCTCGGTATGCTGGGCTTACATCGGACCTATGCTGGGCTTAACGGTTCGGATAAGGGTGCCAGCAAGCTTCGTACGAGCCACGTGTTGGATGAAGATCGGAGCTATGCGGCTGCTTGTGGATCGAGGGGTGAAGTTGTACGCTGGGCATACCGAGCTTCGAACGCTGGGGGTAGCGAGGGGCGATGCGTCACTCATCCGAGGCGGGTACTGAGTCAGCGATGGAGGGTCCAGATTGCGCCATGTCATCGATCGAGCAACAGGTTTCGCAATTTTGAGTCAAAACTTTAAAAATTCGTATCTTTCGCATACGATCTCCGTTTTTGACGTTCTTTATATCCACGCGAAGTTGGGAACGTACTCTACAACTTTCATTTAGACTTCATCGGCTAATTTTGACTCGATTTTAAATTTTATATTATTAACAGGCCGGGACAGGATTGGTCCGTTAAATCCTCATAACTTCTTCATCCGACGTCCGTTTTCACCCATGTTTTTCTCCTTACGCTACTCTTAACGAGATCTTCGATTCTCGTTTAGGTCGTGTCAGCTAAAAATCGCTCGATCTAATACTCGAATTTCGGGCTGTACACTGCTAATCCGAAACATCGAAAAATCATAACTTCTTCATACGAAGTCAGATTTGGGCGTTCTTTTTATCGATGTTCTTAGTTTAACATATTCTACAACTTTCGTTTAGATCGCTAAGGCTAAATCTCGCTCTATCGTAAATTCACTATTTACGCTTCCCAGTATCGTGCCGGTTCTGTCGCGAAACTTCGACGGGTCATAACTTCTTCCTTATAACTCGGAATTTGGCGTTCCTTATATCCCCGGAATCCTTGTTTCGACCGCTACAACTTTATATAAAAATATCGGGCTTATTTCACACTTTAATTTTGATGTTTATTTTTATTCTTTATTAATTATACATTTACAATTAAATAATAAGCACATAAACACACATAATTCACATAATACTCAAATATTTCATATTTATTACTTCAAAAAGAGTTACAATAGTTGACCTAGACTATTACATTGACAAAAATGCTTAGCCTGAAACCCGGACGTTACAATTCTCTCCCCCTTAGGATGATTCCGTCCCGGAATCATGCATCAGCAAACAGATGTGGATAGCGACTCATCATGTCATCCTCTGTTTCCCAAGTGAGATTCGGCCCATTCGAATGTTTCCATCGAACTAGCACTAAGTCGACCATCTTACGCCGTAACTTCTTAGTCTTACGGTCAACAATTGCCTCAGGCTCTTTGATCAACCTTTTGTTCTCATCCATCCTTAACTCTGAGATTGGAATTATGTCAGGAACATCTCCCGTGAATCTCCTCAAATAACACACATGGAAGGTGTTATGAATACCATTGAGTTCTTCGGGCAATTCCAGCTTGTAAGCTTGGTTCCCAATCCTCTGAAGAACTTTGAACGGTCCAATAAACCTTGGACTCAACTTTCCTCGTTTCCCAAATCGTACAATTCTCTTCCACGGTGAGACTTCTAACAAAACCGAATCCCCAACTTCGAAGGTTATCGGTTGTCTTTTCTTGTCAGCATAGCTCTTCTGACGATCTTGGGCTGCTAACATTCTTTCCCTAATCACCTTCAACTTTTCAACAGTCTCATGGACTATCTCGGGGCCCATAAACTGCTTCTCTCCGGCTTCAAGCCAACAAGACGGCGTACGACACTTTTGTTGATACAAGGCTTGGTAAGGTGCCATCTTGATGCTCGAGTGAAAACTATTGTTGTAGGAGAAGTCTACCACAGGTAAGTGCTCGTCCCAATTCCCTTGGAATTCGAGCGTACATGCTCTCAGCATATCTTCCAGTGTCTGAATCATTCTTTCGCTCTGACCATCAGTTTGCGGATGGTAAGCCGTACTCAAATTATCCAATTCCTCTTGCAGACTCCTCCAAAACCTCGACGTGAAACGACTATCACGATCTGATACAATCGTAAGAGGGACACCATGAAGTCTTACAATTTCCTTCACGTAAGCATTTGCGAGCTTATCCATAGACCACTTCTCGTTGGCTGCTATGAAGTGTGCACTCTTGGTGAAACGATCCACGACTACCCAAATCATGTCGTGTCCGCTCTTCGTCCTGGGCACTTTAGTCACAAAATCCATGGTGATGTCTTCCCATTTACCCATGGGTACATGTAAAGGTTCTAAACTCCCATACGGTTTCTAATGTTGTGCCTTAACTCTCACACATGTCACACACTCGGCCACATACTTCGCAACATCGAGCTTCATCGTCGGCCACCAGTAGTAGGGTTTTAGGTCCCTATACATTTTAGTGCTACCGGGATGAATTGAGTACATGGTCTTATGTGCTTCTTCCATCAGAAGGTCTCTTATTCCTCCCGTCTTAGGTACCCAAATTCGATCTTGGAATACCTTTAGTCCTCGACTGTTTGCACCGAACACTAACGTTTTGCCCAAACGTTCTTCCTTTTGATCATTCTTCTTTAAAGCTTCTTCGTGAGCTTTTCTGATACTTTCCACAATCGTCGAGACGACTTGAGGTGTTAACGCTCTTGGCCTTTTCCTTTGAAGATTGACTTTCCTACTGAGAGCATCAGCAACAATATTTGCTTTACCTGGGTGGTAAAGTATCTCACATTCGTAGTCCTTGAGTAGTTCTAGCCAGCGTCGTTGCCTCATGTTCAACTCCTTCTGATTAAAGAGATACTGGAGACTCTTATGATCAGTGAAGAGCTTGCACTTCGTGCCGTAGAGGTAATGCCTCCATATCTTTAAGGCAAATACTACCACTGCCAACTCCATATCATGAGTGGGGTAGTTCTTTTTGTGCTCTTTCAATTGTCGAGATGCGTATGCTATCACCTTTTCTCTTTGGGTCAGAACACAACCCAACTCGACTCCAGATGCATCACTATAAACCGCAAAGTCTACAACTCCATTGGGTAGAGAAAGTATCGGTGCTTCACATAACTTCTTCTTTAGCTTCTCGAATGCCTCATCGTGCTTCTCACTCCATGTATACGTAGCTCCTTTGTGGGTTAACGTTGTTAATGGAGCAGCTATCGAAGAAAAGCCTTGGATAAATCGTCGATAATATCCGGGTAATCCTAGAAAGCTCTGGATCTCCGTGGGACTCTTTGGACGTTCCCACCTCATTACCGCCTCGATCTTTGCGGGGTCAACCATTATCCCTTCATGGTTAACTACGTGACCCAAGAACTGGACCTCTCGTATCCAAAAGTTGCATTTGGAGAACTTAGCATAAAGCTTCTCCTTCTTTAATACTTCCAACACTTCTCTAGATGCTTGCCATGCTCCTCCTGGCTTTTCGAGTAGATGAGAATGTCGTCGATGAACACTATCATGGATTTATCGAGGAATGGTTTACAAAACCTATTCATCAAATCCATGAATGTTGCTGGAGCATTGGTTAGTCCAAACGACATAACCAAGAACTCGTAGTGTCCATATCTCGTTCTGAATGTAGTCTTCTCGATATCCTGATCTCTCACTTTCAGCTGATGATATCCCGACCTAAGATCGATCTTTGAGAAGTAGCTTGAACCTTGCAACTGATCGGATAGGTCGTCAATCCTCGGCAATGGATACTTGTTCTTCACCGTTGCCTTGTTCAGCTCTCGGTAGTCTATACACATTCTCATGCTTCCGTCCTTCTTCTTCATGAATAACACCGGAGCTCCCTAGGGTGATGAACTAGGTCGAATGAAACCATTGTCCAACAGCTCCTGAAGTTGCGTCAGAAGCTCCTTCATCTCCGTCGGTGCTAATCGGTAAGGTGCTTTTGCTATCGGTGTCGTTCCTGGTAACAAGTCTATATGAAACTCCACTTGCCTATCACGTGGTAATCCGGGAAGATCTTCGGGAAAGACTTCCGGATAATCACACACAACCGGTATATTCTGCACCTATTTCTTCTCCTTCTTAGCATCGATTACGAATGCCAAGTATGATGCACATCCCTTTGACAAACATTTCCTGGCTTTCATCAGGGAGATGATTCCAGAATTCATTCTGCGTTTGTCCCCATACACCATAAATGATTCCTTTCTAGGTGGGTTTACCCTTACTATTTTCTTTCGGCATTGAATCTCAACATCGTTGGCGCTGAGCCAATCCATACCCAAAATGATGTCGAAACCGTTTAACTCTATGGGTAATAGCTCTTCGTGGAATTCGTTTCCGTTTAGGTCAATGACGATGTTCCTAATACGATTACTAACAGGTACAAATTTGCCACTGGCAACTTCTACAATCAGGGCATTATCTAGTTTTTCTACAGGCAATGCTAATTTCCCACCAAATTTATGCAACACAAAAGAGTAGTTGGCTCCGGAATCAAATAGTATATTTGCAGGCAAACCATTTACAAGAAAGGTACCTGAAGCGACGTCTGCTTCCTCCTTCGCAGCCTCGAGCGTCATCTGGAAGGCTCTCGCCTTCGGCTTCGGTGGAATGTTGGGCCTTCCCGCATCTTTCTTCTTTGGGCAATCCTTGGCAATATGCCCTTCTTCACGGCACTTGTAGCACACCCTCTTGTTGGTGGTGCACTCATTGGCATAGTGCCCCGTTTTCCCACACTTGTAGCAGGTTACTTCCTCACCACATTTTCCCGAGTGCTTCTTCTTGCACTTCTCGCACCATTTCAAGTCATTTCCTCCCCCGAACTTCTTTGAACCGAACTTGCCCTTCTTTTTGTTAGGTTTAGCAGACCCTTCAAATTTCCTCTTCTCGCCAACCTCGACTTTGCTAGCAGCTCTTCCCTTAATCATATCCTCCACAGACTTGGCAGCCCAGATAGCTGCCTCCAAAGTAGGTGCCTAATGCACTGGCACCGCGTACTCCCATGGTAATCCCTTTGCGTACTTATCAATTTTCGTCAGCTCATCCGGAACAAGACACAAGGCAAACTCCATCTTTTCTGTGAATATGTTCGTGTATTCATCGATTGACATGCTTCCCTTCTTCAGGGTTAGAAACTGGTTCTCTAGCTCGAGCAGGTTTTGAGCTGAGCAGTACTTTCATTTGAATCGCACCAGAAATTATGCCCATGTCAATTGCAGGGGCTTGTTGGGGCTTAAAGTCTTCCCCAAGGTATTCCACCAATGTACAGTGCCTCCTCGAAACTGACGTACTGCAAACGTGGTCTGTAGCTTTCCTCTGCAACCGCACGTCATGAAAGCTAACTCCATCTCTGAGATCCAATCCATGACCCCGATTGGATCTTCCTTTCCTGTGAAAGTCAATGGCTTGCAAGTCTGAAAATCCTTGTACTTGCATCCATTTCTCTCGACTCCGTCATCTTGGTTGTTTTGTTGAACTATTGGTGGGTTGACTTGACCAACAGTTCCACTGTAGTCTCCCTCCTCAGTCTGCCCTTTGTTTAACTCAGGCTGTTCGATCTGAATAGTTGCTTCCTCTCGATTTTCCTGGAGCAAACTTCTGGTTTCCTCCATTTGACGATCCAACATCGATTGGATCATCACTTGCACTCCGGCCATCGTTATTGGCTCAGCAGCGCCTTCCATCAACGGTATTTGCTCAATCACTCGAGGTTGGTTTCTGCTCCCATTTGCGTTCACGTTTCTGCTACGGGTCCTTGCCATCTTGATCTATACACCGAATAAGGTGAATTTAGATCTTTATTTAGGACTGATGTTCAAATCGTCCTTATCACCCCTGAAACGTTTACATGCTAGTTCTAATATCGTAGTCGTACGTTTAGAATCCTAAACACATAAGGTTTCCAGATCCGGTCGGCAACAGACCATAGATCCGAACAAATAATAGCATATCAGGCACAAAGCATTTAGCACATATAAGCATTTTAGGCATAATTCCTAAAATAAGCTAGTGCTCACACCTCACAATCATCGCTTAGCATTCTAATTTTAGTCTAGAAATCCTACAAATTCCTAGTTCTCTTAAACTAATGCTCTGATACCAACTGTGACATCCCCAAAATCACGGTCAGAAAAGACCAGTTTGTTTATGCTTTGTTTAAAAATCAGAGTAACATTTCAAATAAAACTGTTGCGGAATCTGTCCCAAAACAAAATATGATAAAGATTTATCAAAAGCATTTCCATAGAAATGTATTTCATTAAAAGACTTGGGATTTCATGTTCGTACAGATCAAAAGCATAAACAGTACAATATAAGCCTTACTACATTAATTCATATCTATAGGCCTATATCTGTAATCCCTCATCCAAACATCATATCTATGCTCAAGCGCCACTACCTGTAATACATAAAACTGAGTGGGTCAGGCTTGGGAGCCTAGTGAGCATATAGGGTTTTCAACCCACAATAAATAAGTTTATTAACTTCATTAAATTAAACAAACCCGATTACCCGTTCCCGTTATCCTCACTTTACGTCCCTAAAACATCTAACACAAGGGACCTAGTCTAAGGACTATCATCGGGATGGACACTACTGCTAAGGGGATTCCTCAGCAATAAATGTCCTTAAGGCAACCATGTGGGGGATGGAGTACATTTGGTGAGCACACAGTTCAAATAAACACACAGTTCAAATAAACACCTATCGGTTGCGAGCCTGCTAGTGTTCCACTGGACTGTCTAGAATAGTCCGTGGTCGTCATCTATACTCCGCTAGATGACTGGATCGTCTATAACATCTATAACGAGGCCTCTCATTATTTCATTTTATCACACAACAACTAATACATCTACCCATGTTTTACCCCAACATTTTCGTAGATATAAATACATATACAGTTTAAATCATTGAAAACATGTATAAAAATGTTCATCCAGCATAGATAGCAAGTATTCAGATAATATGCACACATAGCACGTAATTTATATAAAATACCTCATATCTATGTGTAAGCTGAAAGTAACTATGCACTCACCTGAAAGGTGGTGACTCAGCACTCGGACAACGCTTCGATACTCTCAAAACGATATTCCTTCAATAAAACCTAGTATGGATACCACTAGGGTTTAGTCTAACGATAACCGCGACAAATTAATAGTCTGACTATTATTATTATTATATAAGCGTTAATAACATTCAATATAACTCATAATAATAGCCCAAATAATTATTTTAAGGACCTAATAACATTCCTATAATTATTTGAAAGCTATATTAAAAATTGCGTAAGCATAGCACACTTACAACGAATTTTATCGAAAACCGGAACTTATTTGGAGCAGCGTTTCAAAACCCAAAGACTCCTTTTTCTTGGGACTCCGGGAGCCTCGGGGCTTCCTTAGGGTGCTAGGGGGTTTTTCTAGGGTTTAGGGGGGGTTTAGGGTTGTAGAGAGAGAAAGAAATTAGAGAGAGAAGTGAAAAATGGTGTGAAAAATGAAGAACTCTCGGCCTCCTTTTATAGCCTACGAGGCCTCGCTACGCTGGGAGTACCTCGGACCTACGCTGGGCGTAACGGTTCGGATAAGGGTGCCAGCAAGCTTCGTACGAGCCACGTGTTGGATGAAGACCGGAGCTACGCGGCTGCTTGTGGACCGAGGAATGAAGCTGTACGCTAAGCGTACTGAGCTTCGCACGCTGGGCGTAGTGAGGGGCAACGCGTCACTCATCCGAGGCGGGTACTGAGTCAGCGATGGAGGGTCCAAATTGCGCCACGCCATCGATCGAGCAACAGGTTTTGCAATTTTGAGTCTAAACTTTAAAAATTCGTATCTTTCGCATACGATCTCCGTTTTTGACATTCTTTATATCCACGCGAAGGTGGGAACGTACTTTACAACTTCCGTTTAGACTTTGTTGGCTAATTTTGATTCGATTTTAAATTTTATATTATTAACAGGCCGAGACAGGATTGGTCCGTTAAATCCTGATAACTTCTTCATCCGACGTCCGTTTTCACCCATCTTTTTCTTGTTACGCTACTCTTAACGAGATCTTCGATTCTCGTTTAGGTCGTGTCGGCTAAAAATCGCTCGATCTAATATTCGAATTTCGGGCTGTACACTGCTAATCCGAAACTTCGAAAAATCATAACTTCTTCATACGAAGTCAGATTTGGGCGTTCTTTTTATCGATGTTCTTAGTTTAACATATTCTACGACTTTCGTTTAGATCACTAAGGCTAAATCTCTCTCTATCGTAAATTCACTATTTACTCTTCCTGGTATCGTTGAATCCTTGTTTTGACCGCTACAACTTTATATAAAGATATCGGGCTTATTTCACACTTTAATTTTGACGCTTATTTTTATTCTTTATTAATTATACATTTATAATTAAATAATAAGCACATAAACACACATAATTCATATAATACTCAAATATTTCATCTTTATTACTTCAAAAAGAGTTACAATAGTTGACCTAGACTATTACATTGACAAAAATGCTTAGCCTTGAAACCCGGGCGTTTCACAAGTGGATGATGCAAGATAGAATGGAGACGAAGAAGAAGAACTTGATGAATCTTCAATGTATTGATGATATGAATGATGATCCAACACAAGATTCACACACACACAAGTTGTCTCTCACTTTCTCTCTCTAGAACATGCTCCTCACCAATGGTCCCCTCATCTTTGTACATTATATGGCTCTATACTCTCCACACCCTTACATTTGCATATATATATATATATATATATATATATATATATATATATATATAGCTATGGACCCAAAATACAAGGCCCAAACCGAAAACCGATGAGTTTTCGGTCCAAACTACAATTAAACCCAGGATTATTTTCGATTCTGGACCGAAAACAATAAATGCTTAGAAAAGCAAAGTATAACGCATATTTTAGACCCAACACCTTCGCAACCAATCGCGCCTTACATGTGTGTGCTTTCCCATCCATGTCGGTCTTCTTCTTGAAGATCCATTTGTACCCGATTGTCTTACGGCCGCTACATTGTCAACCAAGTTCCAAACTTGATTGTCATACGTGGACTGAATCTCGCTGTCCATTGACTCTTTCCATTTAGCAGACTCGGGCCTGCCATGGCTTCCTTGTAGTTGTTAGATTCATCCAAATTTACCAGTGTACTATCACTGATAAATGTATCACCTTCAGTAGTAATATGGAAACCATAAAACTCAGGTGTATTATCTAACTCGACTGGAACGCCTTAGAGGTAAGGACTCGTCAATTGGTGCAACAGGAGTTTCCTCCTTGGGTTGAGCGCTAGTGTTTGAGGTTCCTTTATCACTTAACTCTTGAAGCTCTTCAAGGTCAATTTTCCTCCCACTATCCTTCTGACATATGAGATCCCTCTTGCGGAAAACTCTTCTCCTTGTAATGAAAAAAACATTGTCACTCGGTCTATAGAAGAGATATCCAAAGGATTTATGTGGGTAGCTGATAAAAATACATCGCTCACTACGAGGTTCGAGCTTGTTGTGAGTCTCTCGTCTTACGAAAGCCTCGTAACCCCAAACCTCGATACATGCTAACAAGGGAACATTCCCAGTCCACATTTCCTGAGGTGTTTTGGAATCCTTTGTAGTTGGGACTAGATTAAGGATATGGGTAGCAGTCTCTAAGGCATACCCCAAAATGAGATAGGTAACGAAGCTCGACTCATCATAGAACGAACCATGTCTAGCAAGGTTTGATTGTGCCTCTCAGCCACACCATTAAGCTGTGGTGTTCTAGGCGGCATCAATTGTGAAACAATTCCACATTACTTAAGATAGTCGTGGAACTTGATATGAAGATACTCTCCTCCTCGATTAGATTGGAGTATCTTTATCTTCCTGCCCAATTGATTCTTCACTTCTTGCTTAAACTCTTTGATCTTTCTAAAGGTTTTTGACTTATGCTTGATTAAGTATACATAGCCATATCTGTTGTAATCATTAGTAAAAGTCACATAGAAGTGGTTAGCATCCCTTGTGGCGGTTCTGAAGGGTCCACACATATCGGTGTGTATGAGATCCAACAAACCCTCACCCCTTACACAAGAACCAGTGAAGGGTGACTTGATCATCTTTCCTAGTAAAGAATATTTACAGGTGTCATCCGACTTTAAGTCAAATGACTCCAACACTCCATCCATTTGGAGTTGGGCTATGCGCTTCTTGTTGACATGTCAAAGACGGCAATGCCATAAGCATGCTTTATCCAAATCATTGGAAGAATCAATATACAACACATTATTTCCTAACTTATCTACAACCATCACAGTTTCATATATATATATATATATATATATATATATATATATATATATATATATATGCCATTACAAGGTAACGCTTCAAAATAAAATACACCATTAAAATAAGTATTTATGGAGCCAATTTCATTATTAAAAGAAAAGGTAAAACCTTGTTCATACAAAATGTGAAAGGAAATAATATTTCTCCCCATATCAGACGAGTAACAACAATTATTTAAATCTAATTTTAACCCACTACTAAGAAATAAAGAATAAACTCCAATCTTGGTGACATGCGACTTTTTCCTATTCCCTATGATTAAGTTCATCTTCTCGTGCTCCACATCCCTACTTCTTTTTGGAGCCTGCAAATCAAAACAAATGTGAAAACCATATCCTGTATCAAGGACCCAAGAATTAGCATGTGATGAGTTATTAGATAGAATAGTATAAATACCTACAAAGGAGGGTTTGATCTTCCCATCCTTTATGTCCTGCAAGTATTTGGGGAAGCTTCGTCTCCAATGCCTTTTTTCATGGCAGTGGACACACTAGGATTCCTTTGGATTGGAAGAGGGTGTGACAAAACCAACTTTGGTCCCACTAGAAGAGGATCCAACATGGGACTTTCCCTTGTGACTCTTGGAAGGAGTCTTCATCTTCTTTCCTTTCCTATGTCTAATTGCCAAGACAGGGGCAGTTGCAGTAAGAGTAGGTGCAACAAATTTGCCTTTCAAAATGCTTTCAACAGTTCTCAAGAGACCTTGTAGCATGCTTAGAGTGACCTCCTCCTTGTTCATACGATAGGTCATAACAAGGAGACAAAGAGTGTAGACTAATATATATGGCCAACTCTTCATCGAAGTTGACATTCAAACTTCAGCAAGCGGTCCACAAACCTTTGCATCTTTTGCAAGTGAGCCGTGATGGACTCTCCATCCTTCATTTTGGTCGTGATCATGGAGGCAATGATCTCATATGTCTCATGCTGAGCGCTTTGATGGTACCTTTCCATCAAATCCTGGTGCGTTTATAAGGCCAAAAGTCCTCATAGGACTTCACTTCTGAAGCTCAGCAGTCATGGTAGCAATCATTATACACGACACATTAGTCGCGTCCCTCTCATAAGTCTTGTACTCAACAATCTGTTCGGGAGTAGCAGTAGATTCATCAATCTCCTTAAGCTCTTTAACAAGGACATATTCTTTGTCCTCATAACGAATAGCCATTCGGATGTTTCAAATCCAATCATTGAAATTTGATCCATCGAAGATGACCTCCCACATAAGTTCATGAGGGAGAAAGAGCCGGAAGGGATTGGGTTGGAAGCATTATTTGAAGTAGACATCTGAAAAGAAAGACAAAGTTTAGATTAGATAAGTATCCTTAATATATCACCCAAATGAAATATTAAGGCTAGGACCCAACACAACATTATACAATTCGGAAGAGGGATGCCATAGTCCAATTGTAAAATATTTGAAGGTAGGTAAATGACGATTAACCAAGTTACACCATGAAAAAAAATGAAGATTTAGGTTTTAAATGAATTGAAATTCCTAGATTCTTTTGAGATTCATTGAACTTTTCAATGCCATGTTTAAATCTCTATTATGCCCTTCAAGTTTGTGATTGGGATACCGAGGATCACAAACAAGGTGTGAATAACCATGCAAATGTGCTTGGTACTCTTAATGCTACATATCATCCGATCAATGTGCCGGTTAACCACACACACTCTCCATTGATCCATGATTAACATCACGCTACCCTTTGCCACACTTTGCTAGTCCCAGATTAGTGTGTCGGTTAACCACACATGCTCCACTGATGACATAGCAAGGTCTAAAGTGCAATTTTCATGGAATAACACCATTTTCACATTTTTCCTAAAGTAACTAAGATCGGTAATTTATAAAAGTTTAGTTATTTTAATAATTTTCATTATACTTATTAATGAGAATTAGTGTCCTATCCTACCCGTTCAGCTAACAACCCTCCACCAGTCAAGGAAGCGGTGGGTGAGAGTAGACTCCCATTAAACCACCATTTTATAGGTAATAACCATATACCCCCCCCCCCCCTTATAGACCGACTTCGTGAAAGAGGCCTACTAACAGTAAGACTGACTTGTCTTATACATATATACATATATATATATATATATATATATATATATAAGTATTAATTTTAATATTATAATAGTATAAGGGTTGAATTTTAAACCTTTTAAATTCTAGGGTTTGGAATTTAAAGTTTCATTAATTTAACTTTTCAAGTTCCAAAGCTTGAGGGCAAGTTTTATAACTTGTCAAAACTTTTGAAATTCATAACTTATGAACTTTTATGTTCCATGAATGAGACCTTTCAAATGCCAAACTTGTGTATAAGTTATGAAACCTTTCAAGACTCTTTGAATTCTATAACTTACATTAGTTAATGATTTCATAAATAAAGACTTTTCATATTCCATAACTTGAGGACAAGTTATGGAACTTTTTTCAAGAACACATGTAGATCAAATTAACTAATCCAATTATGATATGATGAACATTTACCAATTTGACCTAATTTGATTCATATTACATGATAACTTCAAATTTTACAAATAACAAGTATTTCACAAAAACAAGTAGTTATCTTAGAATTTGACAAAAATCATGTTATTGGATGGGGATAAACATTACCATATCATTAAAATCAAATTTTATGAACCAAAACAGTTTGTGGTAATGTTCCTAATCCAAACAGACCAAAAACTCGAAAATTCTGCCCACTGACGAACCAATTCGTTGAGTGCACATATGAACTCGACGAGTTTATCATCATAAGGCACCTACTCGTCGAGTAGGTGTCACACCCCGAAACCTAAGGCGGAAACGTTCCGGGGCGGAGGACATCATGTATATCGCAACCAATGTACATAGTAAGCATAGTAAACACAAAACAATAAATTACATAAAGTTATTACATTTGTTTGAAATCAAAGTGTTACAAGTGTCATACATATATATCACATGAACAAAAGTAAAGATGTGTCTTCTATGTACTCCGTCTTCGCTAAAAGGATCGCTGGGTACCTGTCTAATATGGACCTGAGAATACAAGCAGTTTGAAAATCAGCATAAAGCTGGTGAGTTCATAAGAGTTTTGTTTTCTGAAAATGAACAAGTTTCCTTTGGTTTTCTGAAAGGTTTGTTATCCAAGAAAATCCCATATTTTCTTATCAGTTTAGTTGAGTTATTCGTTTAATATGCGATCCGGTTATGTACAGTTTGTTATCCTAGGAAAAACCCTTATTTTCCTAAAAGTAAAGTCTAGTTATGCGTTAGTTGCACGGTCTATTTAAGAACAGTTCAGTTATCCTAGGAAAAACCCTTATTTTCCTAAAAGTAAAGTCTAGTTATCCGTTAGTTGCACGGTCTAGTTAAGAACAGTTCAGTTATCCTAGGAAAAACCCTTATTTTCCTAAAAGTAAAGTCTAGTTATCCGTTAGTTGCACGGTCTAGTTAAGAACAGTTCAGTTATCCTAGGAAAAACCCTTATTTTCCTAAAAAGTAATGTTTAGTTATCCATTAGTTGTACGATCTAGTTAAGAATAGTTCAGTTATCCCAATTGTCTTACATTCGATTATATCCAAAAGCGTACTTTCGTATTCATAATCCTATTCCTATTCGAATTCCTATTCGTATTCGTATTCCTACTCGTACCCCTATTCTTATTTCTATTCGTATTCGTATTCACATTCGGATTCGTATTCGTATTCGCATTCGTATTCGTATTCGTATTCCTACTCCTACTCCTATTTCTATTAGTATCCGTATTCGCATTCGTATTCGTATTCGTATTTGCATTCGTATTCCTACTCCTACTCCTATTTCTATTCGTATTCATATTCACATTTGCATTCGCATTCGTATTCACATTCGTATTCGTATTCGTATTCCTACTCCTACTCCTATTTCTATTCGTATTCGTATTCACATTCGTATTCGTATTATTCCTAGCTGTACTTTCGTATTCGTATTCGTATTAATTCTAAGTGATGATTAGTATCAATTATTCGTAAATTATGAAATATAACATAGATTATAACACTTTATCAAGAAATGTATGATTAGTCTGAAAGCTAACTCTGCAATTCGAATTATTGGTTAACACAGTTTTCGATATTAAAATATATAGAATATAAACATTTGAACTGAAATAATAAGTTTGAGTACAAGATTTCCTTGTACTTTTGCTTCTATTCCCCCCTGAAAACATTTGAAAAACACGGAAAAAGAGTAGGGGTATGAACTCACCGATTAAAGAATGTGCTTCATTGGATGCTAAACGTTAGTTCGGGGCTTGAACGCGTGTGAGGTTCCTATGTAATATGAAAAGATACACATTTGTATCTAATTAGGATTTGAACTACAATTTAGATAGGATTATATACTCCAAGACGCGAAAACACTTCATTACAAGTGTTTGGAGTGACCCGGGTGACATCTATGGACATATACAGTTTGGATATGGAGTTTACTCTTCAAGAGTGAACTCATAAGAGGGTTTACGGCCCTAATGACCCACTCCCCATGAGTTTACGGCCGTAAACTCATGGTGAGGTGTTCTATGGTGCTAAATGGCCATAAATCACTTGAGGATTAATACTAGACTTGGTTTTAAGGCTTTGGAATGGGTTTTGAACATCCTAGGGACCATTTGAGGAGTTTACGGCAGTAAACTAGGAGTTTACGGCCGTAAAATCTTATGTGCCCAATCTTAAGGTGTTTTGGTCGTCCTAGGTCCTTTACAAGTGTTTCTAAATCATTAAAAAAGCCTTGGGATGAGTTTAAGGTACCATATGACCATGTTTTAAAAGTTTACGGCCTAAGAACCCATTCTTGGGGGGTTTATGGCCGTAAGCTCCTATGGGAGTAGTTTTAGCATGTTTAAGGTCCTTAAATTGTTTTTGGTTGCTTCTAGACTTCATTCTAAGGCTTATGAGGTGTGTAAGTGGCATTTTAACACCTAAAAAGGAGTTTACTCCCCATGAATTGGTGTTTACGGTCCAAGCATATGCTTGGGCCATAAAATCATGTTCATACCTTAAATGAAGAGTTCAAGGTGTTCAAAGTCCATGCAAATAAGTCCCTTAGTCATATCTAAGCTCCAAATGAGGTTTGGAAGGGTTTTAAGGCTCAAAACCCCTTATTACATGTGTTCACAGCCTAAGGAGGTTCCAGGACCATAAACACATGTTTATGGTCCTATTTCTCATACAAATCTCGAATTTGAAGGTTAAAGGTGTTATACTAGGAGCTAGGATAGTTACCTTGATGATGTGTAGCTTGATTTGGATGATTTTGGCTTAATTTCGAGTTTTAGAGAGAGAAAGTAGAGAGAGTGGAAAAGGATTCAAATGAGGCTCTCTCAACTTCATATATGCTCAAAGTTTGGGACACGGTGGAATTCTACCCGACACTGATGTTAGACAAGGCTTTTGGTCACACCCGATTAAGTTACCGTAATTTCAACTTAGATGAACTAAATATTTTATAAATGAAAAATAGAAAATATTTTAATGTTTTAAAATGTATCCCATCACTTATGAAACCTAAATAGAAGTCGCAATTAAATTAATTTAAAACAAAGTTAACGGAAAAATTGGGACGTAACGGCATTATTAACGGAACCGGGTTATGATGACGGAACGAACTTCGGGTTGTCACATTAGGCCCTGGAAGAATCCATAATTGTCATTTTTCAACTTTTGAAGATCACTTAATTGCATCAATATAATAGAAAACACCCATGTCTCTAATACTAGTTTTGGGTTTTATGTACGCTAACAGTCCTATGGTGCACATACAACCGTAATGCTTTGGATCTAAGTTTTCTAAAATTATACATGCAACATTGGTTTCCAAAGCATGGCACCTAAAATAGCACAGAAAATCTCATATATGAGTCATAAAACTAGTGTCACACCGCGTTCTGAAAGTATTCGTTTATGGATTTCAAAGGCCAAGGCTAGGGGCATTTTGGTCTTTTATGGGCTTTAAGATTTTATTCGAGAGGTTTTTTAGCCAGGGTATGTCGCTAGAAGTGTAGGGCTTCTTGCTACCTTTTCATGGATATAAAGTTCGTCGAAAACGGACTTACAATGAAGGAGTTATGGCACTTTGAAGTTATTGTCAAGATTAGCCCGTAATAGAGTTTTGTGACAAGGCAGCCCCATGAATACATGGAATGCATGCGTATGTTTGGCTGGGTACGCCCAACATAATCTGGGTTACGCCCAACATACAAGCAAGAAGGATCGTGGGTGCTTTAGGCGTACACCCAGCATACAGGAAGCACGCCCAATGTACATCTAGAGTCCAGAAAACCTTAATTAAGGGTCAAGTACTATATAAAGAAGATAATGGTTCAAACCCTAGCCTCCTTATCTGTTCCTTACCCTCAGAAAAACCCTAGAACGTCTCAACCCTTCACCCTTGTGGGATTTTGACCTTGTGAAGCCCATCTTCATGGTTTTAAGCTTGGAAGAAGAAAGAAGAAGTTGGCAAGGAGGGACTTGGGTGGCTTGAGTTCATAGATCTGGGGTATCATCATCATTTGGGACTCTTTGGAGGTATAAAGTTCATAACTTTGCCTAAGAATGCTTAAATCTAGTGTAGTTTGGTTTTGGAGTCATTTTGGTCCCAAGAATGGACGTTTATGATGCAACTTCGTTTTTGGAGCCTTGGGTTGCCACCCTCAGAGCTTAAAGTGTCCTATAAGCAGTAAAGTTTCGATCTTGATGGTCCATTTGTAATCATGCATGAGATCTAGCCCTTTTTATGGAAGTAGAAGATCATTTTTGGAGTTTGGGTTTGTTTGGGCCAAGTAAAGTCACCAAGTCAGTGACTTTATGGAATAAGATGTGGAAAAGGACCTGGATATGAGTTTGTAGCCTTTGGAGTGGAGTAATAAGAACTTAATGGGAAGATGAATTAACCAGGGGAGTACGTTGAGCGTACATGCTGGTACGCCCAGCGTACATGCCATTTAGCTTGTATGCTTAGCGTACATAGGAGTACGCCCAACGTACTCATCAGTTTTGGGCCTCGGTTTGGGTCATGCTTTGGACTTTAGGTCTTTGGGCTCTGTTGGGCCACCAAAAGTCAGATAATTTGAGCCAAGAATGTGTTTGGGCTTAGGGTAAGGCCCATTAGAGGGGTTGGGCCCAATTTGGAAAATTGGGCCATTGGTGGGCTACTAGTGGACTTAGGAAGCTTACCTAGTGTTGAGCCTTTTTCATTATGGTTTGGGCCTTAGTTATGGACCAAGTTGGCCTAGGGGTAGAATGGTTATTCTACCCTATGAAGGATTATTGAATTGGACTAAGTGATATTTTGGTATTGATAGCTCGGGGAGCCGAAGAATCAGTAGTTCAGGAAGTTCCAGTTCGCAGCCAAAGGAGTTTTTAGCAGGACTTCAACAGTGCAAGGTGAGTCTCCTCACTATGCGAATGGGTCTAAGGCCACAATGCCGGCCCATGTAGTTTATGAGTAGGAAGACCCGGGGGTTAGCCCTAGGCATTATATGCTAGAATGATATTTCGGACCAAGGTCTGAATCCAGGCGGGAGCCTGAGGAATGTTTGCATGACTAGATTATACTTGTTGTCTGTGTGATACTTGTATGTGCCTGGTAGGAAGGTGAGTGTGGGAGGGGGCCCGTATCTCATCACTAGCCAAGAGTGGACGGGGTTCCATCTCTCAATAGTAGAGTAGGAGCGGGGCCTAAGACAGGCGATGCCTAAGGACTAGAATATATTATACTGTGTATGATTCTTTATGTGTTAGCATGATTATATGATATTTTTATAAATTTATGGTGGGCGGGGCCCAGAGATAGGTGGCGCCTAATGAGAAACATATTTGTATACCGAGCAGGGCTCGATGCCAGGTGGGGCCCAATGCTAGAGCAAGACCGATGTCGGGCAAGTCCCGAGGTAGCGGGCGGGGGCCCAATATATGGTTATGTGCATGGTATATGGTAAGTTGGGGAACTCACTAAGATTCGTGCTTACGGTTTGCAGTTTTGCTTTCAGGTACTTCCAGCAGCGGAGGGAAGAGCTCGGGATGATCGCATGGCACACACCATTGGTTTTTAGCCTGGGATGTTTGACTCTGATAATTAGATATGAAACTCTGATAATAATGTGAATCATGTTTGATGGAATGATTTGATAACTTATGGTTTGTTTATTTAAATTAAAAATGAAATTTTAGTCTTGGTTTTTGGGACGTTACAACTAGTAAGAAGATTACTTCATGATGTAGCTCGTAGAACTTTGACCTTATGAGAACTTAGCACCCTAAGTGTTGTGCCTTAAAAGGAATCACAAAAAAAAAAAAAAAAAAAAAAAAAAAAAAAAAAAAAAAAAAAAAAAAAAAAAAAAAAAAAAAAAAAAAAAAAAAAAATGGTAGTAGATTTTGGACTTAGATGTATATATATATATATATATATATATATATATATATATATATATATATGTGTGTGTGTGTATGTGTGTGTGTGTGTGTGTAGAATTCCAAGGGTCATGTGTAACCCTAATCCATACCCATAAGCTTATGATCCACCCATTTGATTTGGATAGCCACTTCATGGACTAACCTATAAGCTCATCACAAATAAATCATGGATCATTAGCCCAATATATATGTATCAATTTAATTAGTTTCTTTTGATCATTAAATTAATTCTTGATCAATACTAATTAAATAATATGATTCCTCAATTAATGTATTATACTTATAATATATTAATAAATCATACCTCTTACTCAAATATCCTTCCTAACATATTGGTTTGATGAATGCAACCCAAATGGACCATGCTACTATCGGGTCAAGTACATACCAATTATAGTTATGGGCTTAGACACCTTTTCCAACAGTAAGTCGGCTGGATCTTCTATCCCAACAACATGTATGAGGATATCTGTGGATTCTCCACTGGTGAGCTTGATTAGGGAGGCTCAGGGCTGAGGGTGTACGGCAGGAGAATTAGAAGGTTGAGAGAATCAGGGGGAGATCACCATATTTATGCAGGATAGCCATGGATTGTTGTCCCATTGCGGTCGGGTCTGGGTCCCGATGTTTGGTGGGGTTTGACATATTGTACTGGAGGAGGCTCATAAGTCTTACTTCTCTATTCACCCGGGGGCCACCAAGATGTACCAGGATCTGAGATTAAGCTACCGGTGGTCGTGCATGAAGTGGTAGATCGCCTGGTGGATTGAAAGGTGGTTGACTGGTAGGATGGTCAAGGCCGAGCATCAAAGGCCGCATGACAAGATGCAGCCTCTAGAGATTTCCATGTGGAAATGGGAGTAGATCACGATGGACTTCATCACCAAATTGCCGAGAACAGAAAAGGGTTTCGACGCTATATGGGCCATCGTTGATCGATTGACTAAGAGTGCCCATTTTTTGCCCATTCGGGAGAGCTTATCGGCCGAGAAGCTGGCCAATATGTATAGCCGTGAGATCGTTGCTTACCATGGGGTTCCGGTCTCTATCATTTCAGACTGTGATGTTCTGTTCACCTCGTGTTCCTGGCAGAAATTCCATGAGGAACTGGGCATGCGGCTGCATTTTAGTACAACTTATCATCCATACATAGAAGACCAGAGTGATCGTATATGTTGCAGGCCTGTGTTATTGACTTTGGTGGGAGCTGGGACTCCTACCTACCCATTGTAGAGTTCTCCTACAACAACAACTTTCATTCCAGCATTAGTGCTCCACCATTTGAGCTGTTATATGAACGAAGATGTCGTACCCCAATATTTGGGGTGAGGTTGGCAAGAGGGTGATGGGCCGGACTGAGGTAGTTCTTCAGACTACTGAGATGATACAACAAATCAGGAAGCGGTTGTAGACCGCTTAGAGTTGGCAGAAGAGTTACGCCGACCAGCTCCGATTTGAGTTGGAGTTTTAGGTTGGTGATATGGTGCTACTGAAGGTCTCACCCTAGAAGGGTGTCATTCTTTTCAAGAAGAGGGGAAAGTTGGGTCTCGATACATTGGGCCATTCAGTATTATTTCCAGGGTTTGCAAGGTGACGTATAGACTAGATCTCCCGGATGAGCTCAGTCAGATCCATAGCACATTCTAGGTTTCGCAAATGCAAAAGTGCGTATTGGTTGAGGATGTGGTCGTGTCACTGGACGACATTCAGGTGGATGAGCGCCTAAACTATGTAGAGAGGCCCATAGCTATACTGGAGAGAAAGGTGAAGATCTTGAGGAACAAAGAGATACCTTTGGTGAAGATACAATAGCAGCATCAGAAGGGATCCGAGTGGACTTGGGAGCCGGAGGCGGAGATGTGGGAGCATTACCCGAAGTTGTTCACTACAGCAGACTTCGAGGACAAAGTCTAGTTTAAGTGGAGGAGAATTGTAATATTGTGACTCCCAGGTATGAAATTTTAAGGTTTTTATGCATTTCTTGAGACCTACTCGACGTGTTGGTGGCTCCAACTCGTCGTGTAGAAGCTAGTTAAGCACACGTGAATTTTAAAGCCTACTCGACGAGTTGGTAGACCCCAACTCGACGAGTTGGCGCTGTACATGAAAACCCTAATTTGTAGGGTTTTCACCCTATTTAAAGACCCTTAACTTCTCTCCCTAGCCTCCCTTATAACCTTCACGACCAAAAGCAAACCTTAATCGAGCTAACCTCCTATTTTGAGTGTGTGTAAGGCTAAAAGTGTGTATTTGGTACATTTCTGGAAAAAATTGAAGATTCAAGAGGTTGGAACAAGAAGGAGCTCGTAGATCTAGTATCTACTTCGTGTTGGCATCCCTTTGAAGGTAAAAAGTCGTTACATTGATCCTCTTCTTGTTAGATCTATCCTTTCAAGACTTTAGGGTCATTTCTAGCCTATCCTTGGGCCATTTCTGGTATTGAGCATATTTTGAAGTGAGGAGTTCAGATCTGGACTCCTCTAGGCCCTAATGGTCATAAAGTTCTTGACTTTAGCAAGTTTTGGCCTTCTCCATGCCTTAAACCTCTTCTTAAGACTAGTTTTAGGTATTTTAGCCTCTTAAGACCTTACATGCACCTAGTAATTTCATTCTAGGAGGATGGATCTACAGTTTGGAGCCTTGGTTTTGATTAAAAGCGTCTGAATATGGAATAGACTAAAGGAACTCGACGAGTTGAGTCGCATAAGCCCATTTTCTGGGTTTTGAGTGAACTCGACGAGTTGGTAAAATCACTCGACGAGTGATTAGGGGTTTTTCCCAATCCTGTGGACACTGCATGGACTCGACGAGTTCTTTGGCAACTCAGCGAGTTGTTTGGCAACTCGGCGAGTTGACTCAGATTTTCACGATTTACTGAGTTCTGGAGGAACTTGACGATTTGTGTCAACATGGAATGTTGACCATTGACTTTGACTTTTACCATGGTTGACCAAGTTTGACTTTTGGGGTATTTTGGTAATTTGGGTTTTGATGGAGTTGGTCATATGGGAATTGTAGGCGTTTGAGTTGGAGTTGTGTTTTGGGAGATTGACATTATCATCCAGTGTCGCTTGTGAGGTTAGATCTCCTCACTATATCAACAGGGTCTAAGGCACCAAGCCGGCCCTTTATGGATTTGTATCCTGGTTTATCGCATGATGATATGATTGGTGATCTGTTAGATCTGCATCCTGGTAGATAGGGTGGTGTTATGCTTATTGATCTGTTAGATCTATATCCTGGATGTAGGATGATGTTATGATTAATGATCTGTTTGACTGTTTGGGCATGCTAGCTAGCTTTTGATATCTATGTGTTGATTATGTAATTGCGGTTGGGTTAAGGCGGTCCTGCTTTGTGCGGAAAGCTAACAGACACAGGGCGGCCTGGATAGCCTGCAGGCCCGGTGCAGGCTGTCCAGTCAGGTCGAAGGCCCGAAGAACAGTCCAGACAGGTTGTACGCCCGGTAAGGTGGACCACACATGCTGAAGGTTCTGAGAGTGGGCCAGATAGACTGAAGGCCCAATGAGGGCGGCCAGTCATACTGTAGACTCTATATGCATACTTTTTGTTATGATGTTGATCTGGTTGTATGGAGTTGGTATTTTAGGGGTAACTCACTAAGCCTTCGAGATTACATTTATGAGTTTTGTTTCAGTTACTTCTGATGACCGCGGGAAGGCGAAGGCGTGACCGTATAGTTCCTCACATTTTATGATTTGGATTTCTGGGATACTCTGATATTAAAGTATTTTGAAAACATTTTTCTAATAAATAATGGTTTTGGATTGTTTGAAAAGTTTTAAATTTTTGTGAATTTTTATAGATGTTACATGAACCCATTAAGACCTTCAAGATGGAAACATTCTATCTTAGGGAGTCAAATAGCACCAAGGGCGGCAACCCTAAGCCTAAGAATCAGATTTGAACCATAAAGCTTCATCCTTGGGACCAAAGAGGTCCAAAACTCTATCATAAGAGTTCTAAGGAAACATTCACCAAGTTTAAGACTTTATACCTCAAATGAGAGCCAAAAGCTGGTGTAGTTCTGGATCTAGAAGCTCTATCTTCTTCAATAAGTCTTCAAGAATGAACGCCTTCTTCAAAAGAACCAAAATACTCCTCTAATGGCCATCCAAGCTCCAAAATCACTCAAATGGGGGCTAAGGGTTGGTTTATAGGGTTTAGAGGGATGGAGGCTGAAGATATTAGGGTTATGTTATGAGATAAGGAGCTTAAATAGGGTGCAAGACCCTAAAATAGGGTTCTGATCTGGCTGGCGTGCCTAGCGTACTCCAAAGAACATTCGTGACCATCCTGGTCAGTATGCCCAACATGCTCCAAGGTACGCCCCACGTACTACCTTCTTCACTAGTACGCCCTTCGTACGCCTTTTGTACGCCCCACGTAGTACTCGACTAAGCTTGAAAACCACGAAACTTCCGAAGGCCATAACTTCTTCATTATAAGCCCGATTCCGACAATCCTTATATCTATAGAAAGGCGACGAGAAGCCCTACACTTATATCAACTCATACCTTTCTTATGACTTTCCAAACAATAGTCCATTTTCCACAAAAGCCCGAACTGACACTTTACCGAAATACCCCTAGGCTCCAAAACACGAACCGAACACCCGAATCACTTGTAATACATCACCCGCACCCAAATGGGGGTAGATCTTACCTTTTCAAAATCCCTAATCCTTATGATGACAGATCTTCGGGCCACAACCTCAGACTATGAGTCGATTCGGAACAGGGTCTTACAACTCTCCCCTACTTGAATTAGATTTTGTCCTCGAAATCCGTCCTTCCCTTCCCAGCACATCCAAAAATTTGGTCCATACCACCATAATCCAGAATAAATACAGCCTTCCCAAGACATCCTGATACATACCCTAAAAGAACTTACCAGCCTGATAAGGAACGAACCTTAAACCCTCTTGCATAAAACCACTCATATCATTGAATCGTCATCGAACTTATTTCGTAAGAAAACCAGCCTAAATAGAATACTTTCTGCCCGTAATACCTTGAGGCTTACAAGAGGACAAAATCATTGATCAAATGTGGCTACAAAACTCTCTGTTGAGTATTTAAGATGTTGAAACTGATTTGGCATATTTGGTTATTTTGGGAAGCCTTTTTAGGGTTAATCACTTAATGATTCCCTATGGTGCCTTTACAGTAGAAGTTCTTAATCGAACTCTTCTAAGGCATTGGTTTTATATTAAGGCATTTATTTTATATTTATGGTATATATTTATTGTTCCATATAAATAATCATTAGGTTAGATTTTGAGAATAAATTTTTACCAAATTAGGGTTTTTCTCTATACGTTCAAGTTATCATCAATATACGAAAAACCTTTATCAGATTACTTGCGTATTATGGTGATTGATTCTTGATTGTTCTTGATATTCTGCATTCATCATCTCGGATTTATTCCTAACAAGTGGTATTAGAGCGGGTTCTTGTAGATCTCAACGATTTTTGCAAGAATCGATCTTGTTTATGATGATATTTTATCATGAATCTCACCTTGTTCTTCAAGTTTTGTAAGTTTTCTGAAAAGAAAAAGTCTAATACCTCATTTTATTGCAAAATCTTGTTCAGATTTGTTATCTTCTACTCATTATTTCATCTGATTTGTTCTTGAATCGTGTTTTGGAAGACATTTAGAAGAAAATTTTCGTGTGTATTCAAATTTTTGTGTTGAGATCAACTTTGTCTCTCTAAAATTCGTCTTAGATCTATTTTCTCTCTCTAGAAACCATCTCAAATCCGTTTTCTCTCTCTATAATTCTTAACAGATCTACTTTCTGTCTCTTCAAGTTCTATCACTTATTGAAGATCTAATGGATCTTTTATTTTGTAACTCCATTTTAAAACTTGGATTAAAGGTTACTAAACCGATATATGGTGTAGACAAAGTGACTTTGTTTCAAGTTCTTGGTGACTTTAGTTTGATGGATGTTACTGAGTTATATCATTCTTTTGTTGATGAGAAAATAACTGAATACTCATATGTTAACGAACGTGAATTACAAAAGAATGAGAGAATAATAGACCAATTTTGTATTATCTATGGACATTTAGATTGGGAAAATAAACAACAAAAATTAGAGAAAGAAAGAAGAGAAAAAGAGGAAGTTCATAATGTTCTTCAAGTTTCTGAAGAAGAGATGACTCCAGATGTTCTTGTTGAGGGGGAGTCAAGTGGTTCTTGTTTTTCAGAAGTTTTACAATCTGAATCTTTATGTTTTGATGATGTTTTTGAAGGAATGATTCCTTACAAAAGCCAATATTCAAGATGTTCCAATTTATCAAACTCCTAAATATTTTTTTCAAAAGTCTTCAAATGTTCATATTTGGAAAGATGAAAAGGTTGTTCAGATCCGAAATTCGTTTCTGATGCCTAGAAATAAGAAAAGAAAGAAGAGGAAGAAGAACAAGAGTAAAATAAAAAAAGGTTGGATGCCCAAGGTACAAGTACCTGATGCTTGTGAAAAAGTTGAGAAAGTTGAAGTCAAGCATGTTCAAAGAAACTTTAATTATCATTTTTCTTCGGTTAAAAATGTTAGAAGTTAGAAGGAAAAGTGTAGATGTTTGTTGTAAAAGTCGAATAGTTTGTATTGTAATGATTCGCATTTTGTATGTATTTTACTAAGTCAATGTTATATGCGAAGTAAAGCATGCGAAGTTTCAGTGTATTAGACTTAGTATACTTTTTGTAAGTTCCCTATAAATAGGGACTTAGGCTTGAAGTAGAGATCTATATCGAAACACATAAACTCTCTTCAGCTTATTCTGTAATCAGTCTTAATAAAACGAGATCTGATTAATATTTACTTCTTGTGTTCTTTATCATTCATCATTCAAATCTATTGTTTCACATCTTAATTCTCGATAACAATTCTCATCAATTGGTATCAGAGCAGGATTCAAACTGCTTAGATTTGATTTTCGTATAAGAATCAATTGCTTTTTGAGTTACAAATTTTACTCAAAATTTTCCGCGCAATTTTGGTTTTGAAAATCACTTTTGATCTTCAGATTTGAATTGATTCTGCATTTGAATTGTTAAGTCGAGTATTCGATTAGCGATTTTTGATCAATTCACTTGATCGATTTCTGAAATTCATCAAATTCTCAAGTTTTCTGAAATTTTTGTTTGTTCATCAATGGCGAACTTCAACATGAACACGATGACTTCTTTCTCTCATTTGCTTGGTTCTTCAACCAAAATTCCGATGTTGATTCCAGAATACTATGATCAGTGGGCTGATAGAATGGAAGATTACTTAAATGGAATTGATGAAGAACTTTGGAATTGTATCGATGGAACAGTTCAAGCTCCTGCAAATGTTCAACAAATTGGTTCATCCACTGGATCTCCTGATGTTGAAGATCAACGAAAACGTCTGAAGGATAACGAAAAGAGATGCATGAGGGAACTAAGAGGTGCTCTTCCTCCTGTGGTTTACAATTACATTGGTAGTTGTAAAACAGCAAAAGACATCTGGAATACTCTAAAGGAGAAGTATCAAGGTAGCGAAAAGATGAAGATCAATTCTGTGAAGCAATGTCTGATTGAACTGAAGGAATTCAGACAAAAGGATGCAGAAACTCTCGAAAGTTACTATGATCGTCTGAATGAGCTTGTGTTTCGCTGCAATAGGTACGGTATCACTAGATCTATCATGGAATTCAATTTAACTTTCATTATGGGACTTCGCAAGGAGTGGCGAAGTGTGAGCATGATGATTAAGAATCAACAAAGTTTTGATTCAACCAAATTGAATGATCTCTACAATCAACTGAAAACACATGAATCTAAGGTCTCAGAAATGTATGAAGAATCAAAACTCATTATTGGTGGTCCTTTGGCTCTAGTTTCAAAGGTATCTGAAAATGATGAAAAAGATGGATCAGATGATGAAGGATTTTTGATGAATTCCAATGATGAAGCTGTGGCATTCTATTCAAACAACAGAGTTAAAAAGTTTTTCAAAAAGCCTTTTAATCCAAAAGGGAAGATGAATGATGCGAAGAATGTTACCACAAGGACTGGAGGGGATGAGAGGAAGAAGATGGAGAAAATTGAGGAAAAACCAAAAAATGCGAATGAAGAGAAAAAGTTGAAAGGTGATTCAGGAATCTATTGTCATTATTGTAATGGTGAGAATCACTTCGCAACTGACTGCATGTTGCGAAAGAGAGAAGAGAAGAAAGAAAAATTCAAAGATGAGGCATACTATTCTGAGAAGATTGAAGAGTTGCGTGCAAAGACAAAAGGAGTGTCATTGGTTGTGAAGGGAGAAACGACTGAAGAAGAGAGTGGAACTTATCAGATCTGTTCTTCAGGATCTGATGATGAAGAAATGAGGCATCCCACACATGGAGCAATGTTCGCATGCTTTGAGGAATGCGAAGGGAACATTTCAGGGAAATGTTTTGTGTCAAAATCCACTGACAAATCACCCATGACAACCAAGGTATGTAAAATTCTTGAATCTTTTAATATTCCTTTATCTGCTTATGATGCTGAAATTGTTTCATTTGATGATACCGTGGCTTATTTTGATTCTGTTATTGTGTCTGCTAGTAATGAAGCTAAGAAATTAAATGTGCAACTTAGTGAGACACGAAGAGAGTTAGAAATAAAGAAGAGCAGAGTTGAAAAATTAGAATTGCAAGTCAAAAATATAGACTGTGATAGGAATAATATTACTAATGATGTTAGGTTATTACTAGCACAGAGAAACATCTATTGTAATTCTGCAAAACGCTTGTATGCAAAATTAACAGCTTTACATCACTCTTCTGATATTAGCAAAGAACAACATAGAAAACTTTTACCTTTTCTTGAGTATGAACGTGAAAAAGTTGATGTTGTTTCTTATGATTGCGAAAGCACAATTGCTCAATTTGACAAAATACCTGATGATAGATATGCATATGGTATTGTCAAAATTGATGAATTTCTGAATGCTGATGAATTGGTTAACATTGTCAATGAAAGTTTGACAAAGAGTGAACAAGTGAAAACCATAAAGAAAACTGAAAATTCAAAGCTTACCTCACAATTGAATTATGCTGATATTGATGAAAATTCTGATAATGTGAGTGAAATCAGTGAAATAGAAGAGGAAGAAGAGATTGATTGTTCTCAATTGTCAATCATTAATATCACATCGAAGATCAAAGGTAAAGAAAAAATAGTTGATTCCATAGTAGAGGATGAAATTGATAAATCTTCAACTTCGCAACATTGTATGTTTGATAATGTGGAAGTTGAAAGTTGGAAATCTGATGACACAGATGTAAATAAAGAAGAAACGAAAGTTTCAACTGAAACACCTCAAAGGATTGTTGTTGATCAAGTGTTTGAAGATACAAAAGAATTTGATAAAATTTTAAATGATAAAGGCGCACATTATTTGGAAACCAACACTGTGGTATATCCAAATTTTGTATGTACTGATAACAAAATTTTCCCAAATCAAATTTTTGTCACTACTGGAAATGCTGAGAAAGTTCATCCTGATTTTAATAAAATGATTGAAAAAGATAATCAAAAGTCCACAACTGAAGGTTTTTTCGCAAATCAAAGCACAGAAGAAAACAATTTAACCAAAAATCCTTATGTGTTTCAAAAACAAAAATCAACACAAAAATGGGTGGTTAAAGGTGAAAAATCAAACAAAGTTTATGAAAAAGATGAAAAATCAAAGGTTGAAGTGAAACTAAATTCTCATGAATTCAAATTGATGGTAGGAAATTTTTCAACAGAAAATAATGTTTCAAAAAGAAAAGCAAGAAAAGCAATATTCTGGCAAGTTGTGTCTAATGAAAAATCAAAAGATGAAAAAGAGCAAATTTCAAAAACATCATCAAGTTTTCATAAACAAATCAATTCTGTTGACAAGGTTCCATATGTTCGCAAATATGACAACAATCGAAAATTTGAGAATTCGCAAAAATTTGCAAATAATCAAAAGTTTCAAAATGTTGGCAAATTCACAAATACTTCCTCAAGTTTGAAGAACTCAACTCAAGTCAAAAAGAAATTTTCACCAAAACAACCAAATTTTCCAAATCCTTCAATATCAAAACCAAACAAAGTTTCATATACAAAAGGAAAAACTGATGTAAGAACATTCAATCATTGGTTTGAAGGAAAAGGACAGAAATATCAAAATGGAAAATTTTCAGAAGAACAAATCAAAAGTGCATTTGATAAGTATACAAATAATTCTTCAACTGAGAGTACATCATCCAATAATTCGCAAGTTTCAGTTCAAAAATGGAAACCAGTTATCAAAAATGCGAATGTTGTGAAGGATAAGATTACAATTAATGGAAATCCAAAATTATTGAATGATTATATTTCAAAATCTAGAACTGATGATGCTGATATAATTGATTCGGTCACAAACAAACTGAAAACATGGTTCTTAAATTCCAAAAATTTGTTTCATTCTACTAATGATGGACCCAAAAAGTCTTGGGTTCCTAAATTTTTTTGATAAATGCAGGTAATATGTGACGAGCAATATGACATGAAATGGTACATTGATAGTGGTTGCTCTCGTCACATGACTGGAAGGAAAGAAAATTTGCGAGATTACAGAAGCTTGGAAAATGCTGGAGTTGTCAAATTTGGAAATAATCACAAGTGTCAAGTGAAAGGTTATGGGAAAGTCACAAATAGAAACTTCACAGTAAACAGAGTGGCATATGTTGAAGGTCTTCAACATAATTTGATAAGTGTATCACAACTTGTTGTGGGTACTAGAAATCAAGTTGTATTCAATGAAGAAGGTAGTATCATTTCAAATGTCAAGACGAATGAAATACTCCTCAAATCCAAAAGATATGGTGATATGTTTACACTGGACATCAAACCGATTGTGGGAAAACCAGCTGTGTGTTTACTATCAAAAGCATCAAACGATCTTAGTTGGCTTTGGCATAGAAGATTGTCACACTTGAACTTTCGAAATATAAATAAACTAGTAACTGAAGATTTAGTTCGAGGATTGCCAGTACTGAAATTTGATAATGATACTTTGTGCGCAGCTTGCGAACAAGGAAAACAACATCGAAAGGGTCATCCGATTGTGATAGATTCAAAAATAGTAGAGCCATTGGAACTTCTTCACATTGATCTATGTGGACCATCAACTGTTGCAACAATAAACAAAAAACGGTATATTTTAGTTGTTGTAGATGATTTCTCTAGATTCACGTGGGTGTTTTTTCTCAGGTTGAAATCTGAAGTTGCTCAGACGATCATTGATTTTATCAAAAAGATTGAAGTTAGTCTAAAGAAGAATGTGCGAAAAATTAAAAGTGATAATGGTTCTGAGTTTAAAAATCAAACTCTTGACAGTTTTCTCATAAGCAAAGGCATTTCGCATAATTTCTCATCACCATATACACCACAACAAAATGGTGTAGTTGAAAGAAGAAATCGATCTCTATGCGAAGCTGCCAGAACAATGTTGACATATGCGAATCTACCTCAATATCTTTGGGTGGAAGCTGTGTCCACAACATGTTTTACTCAAAATCGATCATTCATTCATCGAAGATTTAATGTTACTCCATATGAAATAGTCAATAATCGGAAACCTAATGTAAAATTCTTTCATGTTTTTGGTTGCAGGTGCTTTATCATGAATCTAAAAGATAATTTGTCCAAGTTTCAAGCTAAAGCTGATGAAGGCATCTTTTTAGGATATTCACAGAATTCAGTTGCATACAGAGTGCTAAACAAACGAACAAGAAAAATGGAAGAAACGTTCAATTTAACATTTGATGATTACTATCTTAAACAGATTGATAGTAAATTTGAGAATAAATCAATACTTGTAGATTCACATAATCCAATTGATAATTCTGAAATCAATGATTTTGATTATGACTTGATTTTTGGAACTCCTGACAGGGCCATTGATGCAGAAAGTAATGCTCCTGATAATCAAACATCAGAATCTTCAAAACATACTGATGAATCAACGATAACTTGTGAAAGCACATCAGATATTCACAAGGAACAAGAACATACAGTTGAGGGGGAGTCTTCGCAAAATCAACTAGAACATCAAGTTGAGGGGGAGCATTTACAAAATCGACAAGAATATCAAGATATAGATCATGTTGAGGGGGAGCATGATGAAACAGAGACAATTAATCTTGATAATAATGACGAATTTCATGCAGTTAATGATAATTTTTCTGTTGCAGGATCTAAAAATGAAGATATGTTTGAAGATGCACCATTAGAATTTGATCCAAAATTTCCACCACTCGACAAATGGACAAGAAATCATCCAAAAGAACAGGTAATTGGAAATCTACAAGAAGGTGTGTTGACTAGAGCTCGACTTCGTGCGAAAAATGAGGTACTGAATGCGAACCAAGAACTTTGCATGTTTAATGTTTTTATTTCGAAAATAGAGCCAAAAACTGTCAAGAATGCTATGGAACACTCATATTGGGTTGTTGCTATGCAATCTGAATTGACAGAATTTGAAAGAAACAAGGTTTGGAGATTAGTTTCTAAACCCTCTGATGTTTCAATTGTTGGATTAAGATGGATTTTCAAAAACAAAACCGACAAAGATGGCAATATTATTCGAAATAAAGCAAGACTAGTAGTAAAAGGTTATTCGCAACAAGAAGGCATTGACTATGAAGAAACATTTGCACCTGTTGCAAAACTTGAAGCAATTCGCATATTTTTAGCCTATGCAGCTCACAAAGACTTTGATGTTTATCAAATGGATGTTAAATGTGCATTCTTAAATGGAAAACTAGAAGAAACAGTGTATGTTGAACAACCACCAGGGTTTGTAAACAGTGAGTATCCTGATCATGTGTATATACTTGACAAAGCTGTATATGGGTTAAAACAAGCACCAAGGGCCTGGTACGCAACACTTACAAATTTCTTGAAACAATCTAAATTTAAACAAGGATCAGTTGACCCCACATTATTTTGCAAGAAAGTTGGGTGTCATCTAATGCTTGTTCAAATTTATGTTGATGATATTATATTTGGTTCAACTGATCCAGCATTGTCAATTGAATTTGAAAATTTAATGAAAAGTCAGCTTGAAATGAGCATGATGGGAAAAATTAATAATTTTCTTGGTCTAAATATAAGGCAGAACAGAGAAGGTATCTTAATCAATCAAGAAAAATATACGAAGAACTTGCTTGAAAAGTTTGGAATGCTAAATAGCACAAAGCTCAGAGTACCTATGGCAGTAGGAACAAGACTAACTCCTTCGTTAGATGCTCCTGCTGTTGATCTAACACTGTATCGTAGCATGATAGGGTCTTTATTGTACTTAACTGCAAGTAGACCTGATATTATGTTTTCGGTTTGTTGTTGTGCTAGATTTCAAGCTAATCCAAGAGAGCCTCATTTGACTGCAGTGAAAAATATTTTTCGATATCTCAAGGGAACTGTTTCTTTAGGATTATGGTATCCTGCGAAAACAGGATTCTTCATTCAAGCTTTTTCAGACTCAGATCTAGGAGGATGTACTTTGGACAGAAAAAGTACAACTGGTGGATGTCAACTTTTAGATGGAAAGTTAGTGAGCTGGCAATCAAAGAAACAGACTTGTGTGGCTATATCAACCGCTGAGGCAGAATACATATATGCAGCTGCTTGTACTTCGCAAATTATCTGGATTCAGAGTCAACTTCGTGATTATGCAATAAACATGAAAAAGATTCCCTTGTATTGTGATTCGCAAAGTGCAATTCGCATTTGTCACAATCCAGTACAACATTCAAAGACAAAACACATTGCTCTTCAATATCATTTTATTAAAGATCATGTGGAAGATGGGAATATTGAAATTCATTTTGTCAAAACAACTGAACAACTTGCTGATATTTTTACAAAACCTCTTGATGAAAAATCCTTTGTTCGAATTTTAGCAGGTTTGGGGATGATTAATGCGAATTCAATTTTGTCAACACAAGAGTAAAAGCTTTGTTCAGCAGCTAAGACTCGAAATCATTCAGAGGTTACTGTTCATTCAGAACGCTTCGCATGGCTTCACAACCACAGTTTTTCGCATCTGGTTCCAAAATACTATGGTAAGGTTTTCGCTTACTGTTTTAGTTATGAAAAATCGAAAATCCAAAAAGATTTTATTTTTATGAAAATTTAAAAACCCAAAAAGATTTTATTTTTTTTGTTCTTTAAATTTGAAAAATCAAAAATACAAAAAGAGTTTATTTGTTTTGTTCTTTCGTTTTTTTTTTTTTTTTTGACAAATTTCAAAATCACAAAAATATTTTTTTGTTCTTTAAACTGTGTGTTGAGAATTTAATACAGGGCTACAATGCGAAGAGGTCATACATTTATGTTTCTATGGGAAGGTATTAAATTTCTTTTACAAACTAGTTAGGATGTCCCTAGAAGCATGCTGCTGTATGTAGACCTCAAGCCTCGAATGATTCTATGTGTGAAAAATGAAAGCCTTGATGAAATTATCTCATGAACATTTCTACCCAACAAGGCTTGTATTCGCATAAATCAACAAGAGCTACCTTACTCTTCTCATATGAGTTAAGAGTTTTCTGTTTTGTCCACATCATAACAGAGGTACAATTCGATTCTTAAACAATCTTTTTAAACCAAAATGTTCTTCAAATCTAAATTTTTTTTTGAAAAGATTTGTCCTTGAGGTCTTTGGTAACACCAATCAAAACCTAGACAAATCAAAACTCTGTGTTTAAGATCTAACATCATGAGACCGTGATGGAAGTGAAACCCAAAAATCATACACCTTTAAGGAATTGACGGGGAACTTTGTTCCAGATTTTTATGAAACCTTTGTTTCAGTATCAAAAATTTCGAAACTTCAAATCATATTCAATTCGCATGCGTGGTCTTGATCAAATATTTACAACCAAGAATATTTGTTACCCAACAAGATCCAAAACAAATTTTTTCTTGAATATGATTTCAGTGTAAGTTTCATTCGCAAATTCTTGTCATAATAAATATTTTCACAAGCCAACTTGTCACTGACTACACTGGTCAAACAAGTAATTTCATTTACAGTTTCTCACCTTATGTTAAGGCTGATATGTAATGAAATTTTAAACCAACCTAAAAAGACCTTCAAAAGAAGCCCCTCGAAACTTCTTTACAAGTATTCGATTGTACTTCACGGGAAACTACACAAGTTGTTGATTATCTCTCTTGATAATGCAACCTTTGCCTGGGGTTTTACTGCATTCATATCAAATTAAATTTTTGACATCACTACATTCCAAAAATTTCTTGATTCTTATCTTATTTCATTGACACAATGAACACACGAAATCCTTGAGGTTCTGAGTAAAACCAACTCAGACTGATGATTTTGCAAGTCTGGCATATGACTTCGCTTTAAATCCCAAAAGTGAAAGAGCCTTGCTTCCATGCGAAGGGTTTTACCGGTTTGCATTCTATAACGGTTACTTGACAGGCTGTCTACTAAAAATGGTTGGTATTCTATCCGGTTTTCGAGGAGATGTGACAGTTACTTTTTACTGCATAGTGATCTTTTACAGCGATGATCCGAGATTCAAGGTGCCACATCGGATAACATTAAATGCATCCCGCTTTAATTTCAAAATCAAAGTTTGAGTAACCTATAAAAGGGGCATGAAGAACACTGTGTACGGTTACGCAAACAAGAATTCTCACAAACCTTCAAAGCTTTCATCTTGATCCTAAACTTCAACTTTCTTTCAAACTCTAACAATGGCAGTCACAAACTCAAACACTGATGAGGTCCTTTCTCAATCCCTCATGAAGATTCAGAGCACAAACTATCAGGTTGATCCCAATGTATCCACTTACCCAGAAGAATTGAAGATGCTCATTGTGGCTTTGAAACGATCACCGTTGTCAACCGCCATGTTCCGATCCTTCCCAGTTCCGATGATCTGGTTATCCCGTCCTGCATCCACGGCTTCCTACAATCACACGGCGGATGTGATTACCTTCAACCTCGTCAACAACAAGAGGGTGAAACTGTCCAAGAACTTTTTCGTGGAGTTCTTGGAGATTCCCAACAACCCACCTTTTGTGAAATCGGTCAACTCCCAGATTATCCACATGTTTAACGAGATGGGCCATCAGCCGGAGTTGGAGAAGATAAGTGATTTCCGGAAGTCGGGATTGCCCTGTATTTGGAATTTTCCTCAGGTGTCTTACAGGAAGATCCGTTGGCCTAGACAGAGGAAGAGTCGAAGTGTATGCCATGGTAATGGGTATCTACTATGACATAAACGTCAACTATGCGACTCAGCTGTGGAAGGATTTCGTAAAAAGTCTGGAAAATACGAATTCAGAGAAGGGCATATCCTGTGCCAGGTACTGGAGTCTGATCCTGGAGAAAGTCTACAAAAAAGAAGCAATTCCGGTCGTAGCAGATGTCGAAGTGGCTGAGTTTTCACTTTACCAATTTCCAAAAGTGGTAGAAGATGATGAGGCCATATTCACCAGGGTAGCTCGCATTCCGGATGCGATGCTTCGCAAAGTGTCTCCCACTCACAAAGTGTTGGTGAGGTATTTGTGAAACATAGACACAGCTGATCAGTCGGGTGTCTTACCTGAAGTTGCTTCTCCATCAAAGAAGAAGGGGAGCAAGAAACCTGCGAAGGGTTTACCTTCACCAACTGTTCAAGAAGAAAAGGTGAAGAAAGATGTTTTACCCTCCAAGTCTGGAGTGTTAAAACAGATTCGCAAGGCGGAGGTGAGTAGTAAGGGAGTTACTATTCGCAGCATTCCTGCACCCGTTTCTCCTGGGAAGAAAAGACAAAGGGCGGAAGACGTTGCGAAGAATATGCAACGAACACTGGGAAAGAAGAGGAAGATGGTGATTCGCAATGAATCGTCAGAAGACGAAGTTGTCCCTGAAACTCCACCTATCACAACCATGGTAACCGTTTCTCTACCTATTTCTCAACCTTCGCAAATTTCACCAATTATTTCTCAAACCCAACTACTCGAAATAGCTCTTACCAAATCAATTACTGAGGAGGTACCTATTTCGGATACGGTTGTCAACGTATCTGATACGGGGGCACCTATCCCGAGTGTTGCATCCACACTACCCATCACCACCCCTTCATCCATATTCGACCATGCCCTTCAGAACCCATTCACCACCCTTTTCCCATCCCAATCACCTGAAAATCCTACACCTTCGCAACAAACCTCTGATCTAGAAATCGAAGGAGGAGCTTTTGGTGGTGTTCTCGATGACATCTCTTTTGATTCTGATGAAGAAGAAATTCCTGATCACATGCTGATGATAGGAAAGCAATTCAAGATTCTAAATCAAAAATTGAAGGCTATCATTCAATCCCAAGCTGATTCTGGGAGAATGTCTTCAATCTCAGCCATGGAGGTGGACGTGATGATAAAAGGGGCTGAGAAACGAATTATGGAGAAAGTTGATCAGTCAGACAAAAACAACGAACTCCGAGTGCAAGCTCAAGGGAATAATTTCACGACTACCCTTAAAGATCTTAAAGCTGCAACCAAAGAAAGACATCTTCTCTTTATCCAAGATGTAAAGAAAGTTCGTGAAGACGTCAACTTCAAAATTCAAGAGTTGAAGTCTGACATTGCGAAGGATCTTCAAGCAGTGAATACAAGACAGGAAGATCTTCACAAGCAGGTTGTGGAAATTTCGTCTCAACTCCACAAACTCAACAACATTCCTGTTGCTGATGATCAAAAAGCTGCTACAATGGAGAAGTTTGATCTCCTGATCAAATTGGTCACGGAGCTCAAATCAGCAGTTTCGCAGTCTTCTACTTCGCAAATCCTTACTCCAGAATTCTTGTCTCTAAAGATTAACACTTTAGAACAAGCCATTCAGAAGGCTCTAGCTCCGATATCGAACTTCAGTTCTTTACTTCCGAAGGGTGCTCCACCTGTTTTCACAGGGGCGCAAGGGGGAGAGAAGAGTAGAAGTAAAGAAGCTGATGCGAAAACAGTGGGGAAGGTTATCTCGACTCAACTGGTTGCAACTCTTCCAATCCCTACCAAACCGATTTCTTCAACAACAATAACTACAAAAACAATTTCTAAGGGAATTGTTATTGGAGGAAACGAAGGAGGTTCGAGTTCTCAACCTCAGAAGGATGTATCAGGGAAGGGAAAGGGCATCCTTTATGAAAAATCGAAAGAGGAGATAAAAGCTGATGTTGAAGCTGAACTGGAAAGGATGAGACAGGTCCAAAGCATAATGCGACAACGTGCAAGTGATCCTCCCTTAATGAACAAAGGTGATCCTGCGAAGCTTTACTCTTACGAAACGATAGAGTCTAAAGTAGTAGGAAGGGAGATGTACGAGTTCGAGAAGAAGCCGAAACGAAGTTACGACATTGCGAACTCAGATCATTGTCAGCTGGACTTCCCTATCAATGAAATGTTGTTCATCACAGCACAGTACAAGATCAGTGAGAAATTCGATAATCCGGATGACTACACTCACATGAAAATCAGATTTCATGCTGTTCTTGCAAAGAATCCTGATGAAGTCTGGTCCCTGATGAAGATTAAGAAGGTGCTCACGATAAAGAAAGATGTTCTGTTTGAAGACATGCTTCAGAACTTTTGATATTTTGTCATCAGGGCAGACAACAAACAATATGACTTCACTATTGCTGACTTCCCACTGATGAACTGCAATGATCTTATACAAGTAGCTTTGATTCTGAAGCACATGGAAGAGAACAAACTTAAAGGCTCAGAGACTGATGTTTTCAAAGTCGGGTTCGCACATGTGAAGACTTACATCGACAACTACTTCGATTGTCTTGCACTGACTGATGAGGAGTTGGCGAATGTGCTTGGAAGAGAAGTGAAGGTTCCATGGGAAGATACTTTGACACAATCAGCATTGTCGAAGTATGTAGTGGGTGAGATTTGCCTTAAACCATTCGGCATGGTGTTTTCGGGAAGAGACACTAAGGGCAAACCAAAGAAGTTCTTGTTCAAAGCTTCGGAAATTGAAAGATACAATTCTTCGCAATATACGCACTTCATTGTACGTATGAATAATTGCAAGAAAAACAACGAAGGTGACAAGAAGGACTTGAAGAAGGTGATCTCCTGATATGGAGAAGTGTGAAGAACAATTCACTCTGCAATTCAAAAGCTTTTAAGTTGAATTGTATCGACTGTTTACAAAGGGGGAGAATGTAGATGTTTGTTGTAAGAGTCGAATAGTTTATATTGTAATGATTCGCATTTTGTATGTATTTTACTAAGTCAATGTTATATGCGAAGTAAAGCATGCGAAGTTTCAGTGTATTAGACTTAGTATACTTTTTGTAAGTTCCCTATAAATAGGGACTTAGGCTTGAAGTAGAGATCTATATCGAAACACATAAACTCTCTTCAGCTTATTCTGTAATCAGCCTTAATAAAACGAGATCTGATTAATATTTACTTCTTGTGTTCTTTATCATTCATCATTCAAATCTATTGTTTCGCATCTTAATTCTCGATAACAATTCTCATCAAAAAGAAAAGAGAATTTGGTCGTTTTAATGAAATTTATGAAAATTTATGTTTTCCATGTAAAAGGAGGGTATTATTTTCATAAGATGATAGATTCTCTTTAAATAAATGGGTGTACAAGAAACCAAAACCAACTTCAATGTTGAATCTTAAATGGGTACAACAAGTCTCATAAAAAGTTTTGTCCTTTATAAAAAAAAAAGCAAAATTAGGTGAAATATTGTGAAGATTCGGTCAAATATATGAAATTCTATTGAAGAAATTAAATTTATTGATTTTTTAATTGTTGGAAATAACAAAAGTTGAAAAAGGGGGTGAAAAGTGACATTTTCTGCAAAAGAAGGCTGCAATCTGACATTACATCAAAAAAAGTGGACCGAACTTGTCAGTGTCCTGCAAAAGGAGGGTCAGATTCGTAATTATACATAACAATGTGTCACTGTCGGAGTTAAGGGTAAAATCTGCCATTTCTTTCAAATCCGAGGGTTCTGTTTGGAAGTTTCGTCTATTTGCTTTGATTCGTTCCAGTCAATTGACGTCGTCGAACCAAAATCATTCGTGCTTCAACTCTCGCTCACAGTCAAGGATCAACGTATCTTATCTGTGAAGGAACGTTCGCTTTAGGTGTATAATCGACAGATTCGAAACAAAAGGTGGGATTGGGCTCGGATTCGCACTCAAGGACCTGTAATTGGATTTGAAGTGAACCTGAGATTCGCTTTAGGTCCATAATCAATTGACTAGATTCGCAACGAACCTTACAACCAAAAGCGAAACTCAAGATCAAAAAAACGAACTCACGAAATGCGAAACTCATAGAAGCGAAGGTCGCAAATGTCAAATAAGCGAATGTCAGATTCGCAGGTTTCTTATCTGTGAAGCGAATATTCGTTGAAAACGAACCAATAATTGGCTTTGAAGCGAACCTGAGACTCGCATTAGGTCCACGATCGTTAGATTCGGAGTGAACTGCCTTGCAATCGAGACTACAATTGGCTCAAATTCCGAATTGGAATCTGGGCTCGAACTCATTGACTGTGTCGATGTTGAAAGTCAAAATTAAGACTTTGCAAATCGATTCACCTGCGAAGGCTCTCTATATCTGAAAAACGAACCAGTTGACTCGATTCGCATCTCAAAAACAATCACTGTGTTCAGAACGAAAAGGGAACATTTGGACTATGGATTTGATTCGCAGCAAACGTGTCAATTGAGATTCGCAGCGAACCTGTGATTCGCATCTGAAACGAAACTGGACTCGGGATCGCGTCTTGTGCTGGAAAACGAAATTGTATTTGGAATCGATATTACCTTTAAACGCTGTATTCAGAAATCGGAATGTTATGGATTAATCAGGTTTATTTTCGACTTGTTTAGTTTTTGGATTTAAATTGAATAAGCTTTGCTTCAAGGGCCTTAATGGATTCTGCATGGCAGGAACTTGAAGATCAAATGCATATTTTTATTAGGTTTATTTAGTAGTTTATTTAATTGGTGGTATGTGCTGTGTCATATTACACCACGTGATATTAGGTAGAAGTCAATTATTTAGAGGGTGTTTGGGAAAACTTTTTAAATGACTTTTTTCTTTTAACTTTTCTAAAAAGATATAAAGATGTTTGGATGATGCAAAAGCTCTTTTCAAAATAACTTTTTGTAAAGAAGAAAATTGTGAGTTTTCAAAAGTCAAGAAAGTGTGATTTTTTGTAACTGTTGGACTTTTAAAGCTATATCACACTCAAAAGTCAAAAAATACTACCCAAACACTTTTTAAAACCCACTTTTGGCTTTTGTTTCCTCAAAATAACTTTTATAAAAAGAACTTTTACAAAAAAATCTTTTAGGCTTAAAAAGTTTTCCCAAACACCCCCTTAGTAGAAGTAGTCAAATAGGACCTATTCTTGTGACTAGTCTTTTGGTTGACAGGTTGTGACTGGAGAGGCTATTTATAGCCATTAGTTTAATAAATAAATGCAGCTTTTTTGTGTATCTCACTTCGTATACTCTCTGTAATTGTTTATTGAAGCTTTTCCAATTTTGCTTGCAACGTTAGTCTCACATACATAATACGGAGTAGTGTGTTGTGTGTGTGTTTCTAAAGGACCTGATTCAACATTTGGCATCAGAGCGGAGATAGATTGAAGAGGGGTTGATTTCAGATTATTAGGTTGTTTTCTTTTCTGTTCTAGGGATCAAAAGGGTAGCGGAGACGAGTCGTGATTCCGGCCAAAATCAGCGGGCTTGTTAACCCATTTTGATCGAAGAACAACATGGGAGGATCAAGAGCAACCAGAAGATATTAATCAAAGGGTGAAAAAGAGCAGGTGAAAGGCAGCAAAAGGTGTTTGCAGGTAGCTCTTTCAAGCAGTGGGTTTTTAGTTGATTATATAACCTTGGTAGTGTAGTAAATCGCAAGAATGGCTCCACCGAAGGATCAAACAGCGGTTGTTGTCAAGGAGAGCAACACCATGACTCTTCAATGTCCGGTATTGTCATCAACAAATTACACAATATGGGCTATGAGGATGCGGGCTATCTTCAATGTTCATGGGGTGTGGGAGGCAATCGATCCGGGAGTCAATGGGGATGCCAAGAAGAATAACATAGCAATTGCACTTTTGTTTCAAGCCATACCCGAGGAGCAGACACTGTTAATAGGGAATCTCACAACCGCAAAGGAGATGTGGGAGGTTCTCAAAACCCGTCATTTGGGTGCGGATCGAATCCGGGAGGCGCGACTTCAAACTCTAATGGGAGAGTTTGAAAATCTGAAAATGAAGGATCAAGAGGTGATAGATAACTTTGCTAATAAGTTGTCCGAGTATGCTTCTCGATCCGCCTCTCTTGGATCGGTTATGGAAGAAACAAAATTGGTTAAAAAATTTCTTAACGGGTTACCGAAACGTTTCATTCATATGGTGGCTTCTATAGAACAGGTTGTAGACTTGAAGACCATCAGTTATGATGATGTTGTGGGCCGACTTAAAGCTTATGAAGAAAGGATCAAAGTTGAGGAGATCCAAGCCGAGCAAAATCAACTTTTGCTTGCAAATTCTGATGAAAAAACAAAAGAAAAAGACCATAGGTGTGAGCATTGTGGTTGTGGAAACTCGAATCGGGAAGACTATGGGCATGGCCGAGGTGGAGGTCGGGGTCCGGGAAAGGTCAAGGAGATGGTCGAGTACAACGGGGCAAGTGCCACGTGAAGTGTTACAAGTGTAATGAGACCGGACATTACATATCAGAGTGTCCAATGTGGGAGAAAAAAGAAGAACTCAACTTGAACCTGTACGAGGATGATGAGCCGGCATTGCTGTAATCGAATGATATACCTGATTAAGGGGGTGATTGTTGGGATTAATCAGGTTTATTTTAGACTTGTTTAGTTTTTGGATTTAAATTGAATAAGCTTTGCTTCAAGGGCCTTAATGGATTCTGTATGGCAGGAACTTGAAGATCAAATGCATATTTTTATTAGGTTTATTTAGTAGTTTATTTAATTGGTAGTATGTGATGTGTCATATTGCACCACGTGATATTAGGTAGAAGTAGTTATTTATTTAGTAGAAGTAGTCAAATAGGACCTATTCTTGTGGCTAGTCTTTTGGTTCACAGGTTGTGACTGAAGAGGCTATTTATAGCCATTAGTTTAATAAATAAATGCAGCTTTTTTGTGTATCTCACTTCGTATACTCTCTATAATTGTTTATTGAAGTTTTTCCAATTTTGCTTGCAACGTTAGTCTCACATACATAATACGGATTAGTGTGTTGTGTGTGTGTTTCTAAAGGACCTGATTCAACAATCGGAACATCGCATTCAAAATTGGAATTACATGTGTTCGGAACTTGACGTGGTAATCGGAATTCCACAGGATTAGGGGATTAATTTTATTGGCATCAAAGGACTTTGACTTTTCACTGTCAATGAACGAGTTTATCATCGTCTAAATGAAGATGACTCATGTTACATTCTTGGTCCCTGCAACTTCAACGCTTTGACAGTTCCAGTCCCCAAATGTTCACAAACTTCACAGTTTCTACCCACCTTGGAAGAAGTTATTTCAGCGTTACAATGAGAAAATGGGTTGTATGTTCAAATTTTGCCCCTGGCTTTCAGAACTTCATAGATTTAACCCAATATCCAAATTTCTTTTCAAAATTTTTGGATTTTTACTATTTTTACCCCTTCTTTCCAAAATATTTTCATTTCTTATCATTTTCTTTGGTCATATTCTTTTTAAACCCTTCTAAATAATTGCTTCTTACTCCATTCTCCACCAAGGGCCAAGTCCTCCTAAGAGCATACGCCCAACGTACCTCTTTTGTACGCTTAGCATATTGGGCGAAAGGCTGTACGCGTAGCGTACTACTACATAGTACGCCCAGCGTACAACCAACTTTTTCACAAAATCCATTAAGTGCTTATTACTTTAAGACTTTATGTCCCAAACTAAGATCTAGGTCGTTTGATGAGTCCTAAGGCATAAAGTTGGCAACTTTATGCATTTGCATGCTCCAAAAAGACCAATTAGCATTCTACTTCCATGAAAATGGTCTTAAATCTTGCATGAACCCATTAAGACCTTCAAGATGACAACTTTCTGTCTTAGGGACTTAAATATCACCAAGGGTGGCAGCCCTAAGCCTAAGAATCAGATTTGAACCATAAAGCTTCATCCTTGGGACCAAAGAGGTCCAAAAACTCAATCATTAGAGATCTAAGGAAACAACCACAAAGTTTAAGATTTTATATCTCAAATGAGAGCCAAAAGTTGGTGTAGTTCTGGATCTAGAAGCTCTATCTTCTTCAATAAGTCTTCAAGAATGAATTTCTTGTTCAGAAGCACCAAAATACTCCTCTAATGAGCATCCAAGCTCCAAAATCACTCAAATGGGGGCTAAGGGTCGATTTCTAGAGATTAGAGGGGTGGAGGCTGAAGATATTAGGGTTAGGTTATAAGATAAGGAGCTTAAATAGGGTCCAAGACCCTAAAATAGGGTTCTGATGACTGGCTTACGCCCAACGTACTCCAAAGAACATTCGCGACCATCCTGTTAAGTACACCCAACGTACTCCAAGGAACGCCCTGCATACTGCCTTCTTCACTAGTAAGCCCCGCGTACGCTTTGTGCATGCTCCGCGTACTCGGCTAAGCCTGAAAACCATGGAACTTCTAAAGGCCATAACTTCTTCGTTATAAGCCTGATTCCGGCGATCCTTATATCCATGGAAAGGTGACGAGAAGCCCTACACTTATATCAACTCATAACTTTCTTAAGACTTTCCAAACAAAAGTTCATTTTCATCAAAAGCCTGAACCGACACTTTACCGAAATACGCCATGGCTCCAAAACGTGAACTGAACACCCAGATCACTTTTAATACATCACCCGCATCCAAATGGGCTTAGATCTTACCTTTTCAAAAGGCCTAATCCTTATGATCACAGATCTTCGGGCCACACCCTCAGACTAGGAATCAATTCAGAATAAGATGTTACAAATAAGTTGGAAATTTCTTTCCAACATATTAAAGAAGCCGATTAATATATGTGCAGACAATATTTATTAAATAAATAACTATTTACAACATATGTTTTTTGTTTTCTCGTAAGTTTTTTTGAAATCGCTTTTTTCCTGATTTTCAAATATAACCGAACCAAACTAATTTGAACTGAAAAGTCGTTTTTGAAATGTTATTTCACTTCAAAAAACCGAAAAATAATAACCGAAACCTATATAGACATAATCGATTTTGTTTAAAACATTTTTGAAAAAAAATAAAACCGGTTAAAAATCGGTAGATGGTGCACCTTTGGCCTTGATAAAGAAGGTAATCGACTCAGTTAATAAAATAATAAGGAATAACTAAAAAATGAGTTTATGTTAAAAGGAAAAAGTTTAGGTCTAAAAAGAAAAAAGTGCAAAATATTGTCTTTTATAAAAAAAAAATTTAGGTGTTGGTGATGTTGGGTTTGAAATAACGAGTAACAATAACATGAAAAAATTACATATTTTTTGAACAAAAAAAAAGTTACAGGTCTAAAAAAAAAAAAAATAATAGTTTTTGTTTTTTTTGGAAATAACCTATTAATTAATTACTTCACAACCTGAAATGTTGGTGTAAATTGTGGTTAAATGAATCTTCTTCATACACAGAAGAAGGGAAGGTATCCTAAGCATACCATACAATGGTCAAGCTCTTCCAATCACATATGTTTCTTTTTTTTATATGTTGTCTCGTGTTGCTTGTTTGTCATCAATGTAACTTCCTATCACCTACTATCATATGTTTACTTTTATTATCTTGCATCCTTTAAGAAATGTTGTGGATTTTGGATTTATAGGTAGAAAAAAAGAAGTCAAAGACATGAAAAGTATTAGGATTTTAGAATTAGTAACGTGCAGTTTGACGTGAAACAAATCAAACAAAGATTATATCGTTATTAGGATTCGAAGCCTTAATGAATCGATAACACCAATTCTTTCTTCCAAAATAGGCTATACATTCACATAAGTCATTGAGCAACTTTACTATTCTCACAATGAGTTAAGAGTTCACTGCTTGGTCAGTCTTATATAGCAGAGGTACATTTTATCTTCAGAACCACCTCAAACATTTCTCCATAATTTTCACTTCCATCATTGTAACCCTCCAGACTCTCAGAAATTACCACTGTGGTTTATGGTTTAACAATATCAGTGTTCGTGATCTTAAATTCGTTGTCACCACGAACTGAGTGAAACCCAAAATCCAAAACCATAGTTTCTGAATTACGATGAACAATTAAATTTGACAAAAAAAACCTATATGGTTCGTACCTTTCGCATTTGGAATCTCATTTTTTTTATTTTTGCGACATCTTGTTGAGATGTTCTTGACCTAAGACTTTTCCTCCCATGAGATCCAGTTTTTATTTTTCGTGAGATTTCTACACTATCCAGCCACTTAAATAATTCCAAAGCATACTTGTTATTATGGCTACACTGGTCAGACATGTACTTCTTCCAAACTTTCAGACTTATGTTGAGATTCGGAAGTTGGATGAAGCTTAAACCACCCTAAAGCCTAAATGTGAAGAAGCCTTTCACTGTTTCTCAACAAACAGATGATCGTTATTCAACGGGAAACCACACGGACCCTTCCGAGTCTCTCTTGACTCTGAAGGAAGAGATCGTTGCCCGAGATCCATCTGCTTTTATGTCTATTTTGACATCACAAATTCTCACATATATATTTTGATTTATTTGTTTATCTTTAGCACACTCTTACATGAAAATCCTTATGATTTTTCAAAAGTCTGGTTCTTAATTTTGAAAGGTTACTTTTTATTCTGAGAACAGGTTACGAAAATTTGTTGTTTGATTCCGAAAGGGTATAATTGAAAAGGAGGTTCAATGAAGATAAGATTTCAAAAGGGTGCGTTAATTTTGCAAAAGACTGACATCACGCGTGTCAGTTCAAATGCCGCCTGACATGCAAGTTGTCACGCAATACCAGGCTACTTTTATGGGATTTCGGAATATCAAATGGCATGATTTTCTATCTCCACTTATCACAAATGTATAAAAGGAAAAATCGACGTTTGATTTACTTTACCACTTTCAAAATCTCTCAGGCAAAAATCCCTGTTTTTCTCTGCACTATTCATCGTCTTCTCCAACAGCATCCATGGTCGCTTCGTATGAAACTCATTCTGTTGTTAAACAAACTGGTTCCACTGTGATGCTCAATATCAAGACAAATCAGAATCTCATTCTAGATCTTAACTCTTCAAGATACTTCGATGACCTCAAGCCAATGATTGAATGTCTGAAATATTCTCCTATTGCTCAAGCTCTGACAATGGCAGAAACTGTGCCGCTAGTTCATCTCTCTAAGGCATATTCCTTTTCCTTCTACAATCAACATGAAGGGGTGATTAATTTTGAAATCGATTCCCATAAAACCTCCATCTCAAAAACCTGATTTTGCAGGTTGTTAGGGTTTTCTTCCACACAGGGACTTGTTGATCCTGAATCAATTTCCTCCTCTGCCATTATCGAGATGTTTTTTTCAAATCAGTTATCTTGGTGAGATTACACTTTTGTCCAAGTTTAAGAAACCTCATCTTTCACCGATGTGGAATGGTATCTTCACTTTGTTATTCAAGAGTTTTTCTGAGCGCATTATTGGGTCAGACAGTGCCAGTAAGCTCTTCTGCATGCTTATCTACGATCTTTACATGGGTATTAACTTAGATTTTGGCTTAGTTCTTTGGCACAACTTGTTCAGAGCACACTATCTATATTAAGGCATTTGGAGATTTCTTGTGCTAGTTTTTGGTCTATTATTGTTTAGAGGTCTATCACTCGCCTTCAGATTCAAGTACCAGAAGACTTGGCACTAGCTGCAATTCCAATATTCCATACCAACAACTTCATCGTCTCTGATCCTACTAAGTTTGATTTTGTGGTATCACTTCTGGAAGCCATGCTCCTTTACATTCCTGCAGATAATGTTATTATCAAGGAATACCGAAATAAGCCAGGTCCTCGTCCAATGTCTGATGCGATGCGAAAAACACTTGAGGAAGCGAGCAAACCAAAAATGGGAGGTAAACAAAAGATGAAAGCAGGAACTTCTGAACCTACTGCCACTCCGAAGAATAAAGTTAAGAGGGCTGCTTGCAAGCCGACATCACCCTCACTCCCACACATTCTACTGCGATGATATCTCCCATTTTCACTTCTATTCCCATGTCAGATGATTCTTTTCATGTTCTGTAACATCCGGAATTTCAGGTATTTTATTTATTCGTTGAATTTCAAGTTTTATGGAAGAACTCGGCGAGTTTATGCGTAGACTCGCCGAGTAGAGACGCGAATCATTATCCGGGTGGATGGCTGGACTCAGCTAGTCGCCCCAAGGACTCGGCGAGTCCATGCTGTTTAATGAAACCCTAATTCCTCCGGTTTGGGGCCTATTTAAAGGGCCTTATGGCTGACATTTGCGGCTACCAGACCCCAGAGAGAAACCCTAAGTGAGCTAGAGCGTTTGTGAGAGGAAAGGAGTCATTTCTTGATCATTTGTTAGTGTATTTGCAAATAGAAGAGGACCAAGACAAGAGGAGGCTGAAAAGGGTGCTAATCCAGTGATTCCAGGGCTCAGATACTTCATTTTGAGGTATTCATTCGACCCTTCTTCAGTTTATGGTGTAATTCTTAGAGTTAGGGCTTTTTAGCCCCTTTAGAGGATGGTTATATGGAGTAATTGGTCCCTTCTCGTGTTGGTGCTGTAGATCTGGACCCAAAGAGGTCTAGAGACCCTTTTTCCCTTGAGCTTTATGGGTGTTAATGGAGGTTATGAGCTTAGGATGTCATTTTAGAGGCCATATCTTCAAATAAGGCCTTTGAGCCTTTGCATGAACACCAAGATGTTAGCTTTACGTGATTATAATGCTTTGGGAAGCTGGATCTATGGTTTAGAGAAGCGGATCTAACCTCAAGAGGTCAATTCAGATTGAGCATGGCATGAACTCGCCGAGTCCAATAGCCGACTCGACGATTAGGACGAGGGATTTCCCGATAATCACACAGTTGGTGACTCACTGAGTTGGGGAAGCGACTCGGTGAGTCAGAGGGAATCTAGAGGAAAGAGTGCACGATGGTACTTGTCGAGTCAGGAGCCGGACTCGGTGAGTTGGGTCGGGACATTTCACAGATTGTGATCAATGATGATTTTCAGAGTTGAGGTTGACTCAGTGAGTTGAATGAGGACTAGGAGAGTGAAGAACACGTGTGGACTCGCCGAGTCACAGTTGTGCACTCGGCAAGTTTGGTCAAGGTTGACCGTTGACTTCGTTGACTTTTAGGGTTAGTCAATGTTTGGACCTTAGAGTCATCAGAAGGGTAGGATAGTCTTTTACCCTTCCTAGAGGATGAATAGAGAGAAAGAGATTAGCCTAGCCATGAAGGTTGTATTAATTAGAGTATTTATTTCATGTGATTAGGCAGGGGCTAGACCAGAGTTTACCGAGTTAGAGATTTACTGAGATATCCGAGGTGAGTCTTCTCACTATAATTTACCTTGAGTAGGTAACTAGAGTTATGTGATACAATGTTTGTATGCTATATATGTATTATGTGTTGCACTGCATTATTCTATGTGATTTATGTTGTGCATGTTTATAGAGTTAGAACCTGAGGGTTCACAGAGTTTGGGTGCACGGACCCACAGGGTTATAGCCTCGAGTGGCTAATATGTGTTATATGTGGTATTTTGGGGAACTCACTAAGCTTTGTGCTTACAGTGTTTTATGTTATGTGTTTCAGGTACTAGTGAGGATCGTGGAAAGGCGCCGGCTTAATCAGTACACACACGAGATTTTTAGGTTATGAGATCTTGGGATTGATATCTGTTATGAATTGAATTTTAAACAATGATGTTTTTATGAATAATGAATGAATTATGTTTTTATAAAACGCGAAAAATTGTTTAGAAATTTACGGTGTTACATGTTCTTTCTCCTCCACCTTCTCATAATACCACATTTATACCCATATCTACACCGATCACAATCGCTCCTTGTCCCAACGTATATGTTGGTGTTTCGCAACCACATATCTCGATTGCTCAAACAACTCCCCTATACACCAAATCCACTGCAACAACCACTACAACCACAAGTTCATCTCTAGTAACTGTCAACTATCTGATACGGGGGCAAGTGCTTCTGGTGTTATGATCGGTCCTAGCTCTACCCCAATCTCCCCATTAAGAATAAATGCTCATGATATGATCTTTGGTGATGATTGTGATGATTTTCAAGATTTCTTTATAGTCCATTCACTGTTCATCAGGAGAGTGATGATGATGCACCCATGATGAAAGGGCAGTTGAAGGCCCTCGATGCTAAACTGGATACTCTGATTGAGTCTTCCAAATCTTCGTCTGATAGTGCATATTCCTTTGAGGCTCACAAAGCATTAATTGAGACTCTCACCAAGGAGCATCCCAAAAGCCTCGATGCTTCTCTAAAAGCTATTGAAAACTTAGAAAAGACAGTTCGTGAAATGACCGAAAAAGTCGAAAAACTATTTGTTGATGTCACTCAGTTTATGGAGGATTTTCGGAGTTCCTTTGATAAAAATATAGTAGCTACGAATAAGGTGATCACGAGTCTTGGCTCCACTCTTCAAACGGAGAAAGAATCTTTATCCAAGGTTCGTTCAGAACTCCGAGTGGATAATACAGAGATGAGTGCCTTTATCGTTTCAAAAATTGAGAAGTTACAGGCAAATGTTGTAATCGAGAATAAGATCATGGATAAACTCGCTATAAAGACCGAAAGTTCTTTCTGTACAACTTGCAAATGCCAACCAGTAGCTTGATGCTTTAAAGTCCGAAAAGGGCCAAAAGGCTGTTCTCAAGAGCTGTGTCGCAGATGTTAACCTCTTCTTACAAAATCTCGTAGAGACTCGTGATTCGTTGCTCACAGTCTCGGTTTGACAACATATCGTTGATAAACTCATACCAGTATTCTCCATGCTTCATCATATAGAGGGTGTTTCAGAATCTGGGTATCTGCCGAAAAAAAGGGGAGAAGCTAAGAAGCCATCTGCTAAAGAACCTAAGAAACCAGCTGATGATTCTGGTGAGCACGAACAAAAACCGCAACTGAAAGCAAAAAAAGATCAGAAGGGTAATGAAGCTTGTGGATTGAAAGGAAAAGGAAAGCTTGTTGTTGATGATGATGATGAAGAATAATAATATTTTTCTAAAGGGACAAAGCTCAAATGAAGGAAACGTGACAAGGAGCTTGATGAGAATCTGTGTGTTGCCAAGGAAGCTGAAGCTCGGGAAAAGGAGGCTCGTGATGCTCAAGTCACACTCAAAATTCAGAAGGCCCTCTTCCCTCCTTAGTCAATGGAGTAAATTTTGGATGAATCCATTGACAATCCGAATGTTCACTGGTTGGAGCCAGTTACTTCGTTTGAATTGGAAAACAATTCGGAGTCTTAGCTTCGTTTTCCGATCACTCCGAAGGCATTTTTATTCCGTTGTGTTGATAAGGTTGAGAAAGATCTTGATTTAGATAACGATGCCAATCTCATGCTTATCTCCTTTATTTTGAAGCACAGAAAGCCCCAATATCAAACTTGGAGTTCGAAGAAGATTACTGTTGTTAAAGTCTTTGGCTCGGTTGAAACCGAAAGCTTCATCAATGCAAGGTTCAAAGCATCATGAGGGGCAAGCAAATTGATCTTTGAATTCACTCTTGCTGATTTGTCATGCCTTAATCCATATGATTGGATTTCTTTGTTCAATCTTTTAGCTAAAGATGAACATAAATTCGAACCTATTGTAACACATCTGAAAAGGATGTTGGTCTCCTACATTCAAGAAATCGGAAAAACGGATGTAGAGATCGCGACTGTTCTCTGAAAAAAACCCATTGTGCAACCAAAAGAAGCTCTGAACGATGTCTCCAAGATGAAATACAGATAAAATCCAAAAGGATAAAAAATAAAAAAGGATAACTGGAGCGTTGCATTTTTATTCTACATCCATTCTGAACTACATATTGGGAATAACTGAGCAATGCAAAGTGAATGATGCTGCGGCTAAGAAGTGTTTCGCGGACATGATCAAGTGGTATATTGTGATTTGCAACACCTTGATTGGATTAATGCTGAAACTCTTCAAGGTTCAAAAGCGCCAACATCATTGAAGGATCTCCTCTTCGTATTTGACACAAAGGGGGAGACTGTTGGCTTATTTATTGTGTTGTGTCAAATTTAATATGTATGTATTTAGCCTTTATTAAATGGATTGGGCTATAAATATTGCATGCATGTTTTGTATTAAGGTTAATCGTTTTTGTGATTCCCTACTTTGTCTTTACAGAAAAGTTCACGTTGAACTCTTCTAAGGCATTGATTATTAATCATTCAGCACAACTTCGATCATTGTTCTTATTTGTTTGATTCACTTTACTGTTATGAATCTAACGATCTATTATTTATTAAATATACAGGAAAAACGAGTTTCCAAATAATGGATACTATTATCCAGAAAATTCAGATATCCAAATTTTTCGGATACTAGATTCTAATATCCGAAATATCTGAAAATTTATAAAATCTCTATCTGTATCAAAATCCGAAATACCCAAATTTCGAATGTAAGAATTTTTAGATAATTTAGAATCGGATATCAGATTTTGCTGATCGGGTTTTTTGATTCATGTATTTATTAACACCCCAATGCACCATGTCGGGCCTGAAAAAATATGGTTTGGGTTTTATGAAACTTATCTATTGTGTATAAATATTAATTGTTTCTAATTTGAAAGCGAAACTCATCCAAATAATATAGTAGAATGCACCCCTTCTACACTAAATGCCCAATGTCCGATTCCCAGCCCATGCAATACTATTATTTTTTTGTTTTAAACTTGTTTTTTGAAAAAGAAATCATGCGTTTTCATCTTGGTTTTGGAAAAGAATTCATACGCATATCATCCGGTTTGGTTACGAACATGTTTCCTTTCCACTAAACATTTTTGTATTATCATATTTTTTGTTCACTTTTTTTTTGGGAACATAGGGACAAGTGAATAAAAGACACAGTAATAAATGTATTATAAAGTGATATAATAAGCTGGAAATGCTTTACCAACATATGAAAGAAGCCGATTAATATATAAATTTTGTTACATATGTATAAACAATATTTTATTACATAAATAACTATTTACAACATATGTTTTTTTGTTTTATCGTAAGTTTTTAATTATTTTTTTTTTCTGATTTTCAACTATAACCGAACCGAACTGAGTTTAACCAAAAAGTCGTTTTTGAAATGTAATTTCACTTCAAAAAACCAAAAAATCATAACCGAAACCGATATAGACATAATTGATTGTGTTTTAAACAGATTTGAAAAAACTAAAACCGGTTCAAAATCAATATATGGTGAACGGCCTTGATACAGAAGGTAACCGACCAGTTAATAAAATAATAAGTAATAAGTTAAAAATGAGTTTATGTTAAAAGAAAAAAGTTTAGGTCTAAAAAGAAAAAAGTGCAAAATATTGTCTTTTAAAAAAAAAAACTTAATTTAGGTGTTGGTGATGTTGGGTCTGAAATAACAAGTAAAAATAACAGGAAAAAATTAGATCTTTTAATTTTGAACAAAAAAAAAGTTACCGTCGTCTAAAAGGAAAAAAATATCAAAAGATTTTTGTTTTTTGTTTTTTTTTTTTGGGAAATAACCCATTACTTAATTACTTTACAATCTCAAATGTTGGAGTAAATTGTGGGTAAATGAATCTTCTTTATATATAGAAGAAGGGAAGGTACTTAAGCATACCATACAATGATCAAGATCTTCTAATCAAATTTGTTTCTTTTTTTTATAAGTTATCGCTTGTTGATTGTTTGTCATCAATGTAATTTCCTATCATCTATTATCATATGTTTACTTTTATTTTCTTGCATCCTTTAAGAAATATTATGGATTTTGGATTTATAGGTAGAAAAAAAGAAGTCAAAGACATCAAAAGTATTAGGATTTTAAAACTTGTAACGTGCACTTTGACGTGAAACAAATCAAACAAAGATTATATGGTTGTTATGGAGCACCTAACTTGTACAGGAAAGCCATATAAGGTTGTATGAGCCAATGTAAAGGAGATAAATGGTGTGCTACAAACAAGTAATTAATATAATTATTAGATAATCATCCAATTAATTATAGTGTCTATACTCTGAAATATATTATGGTCTAGACATTCATGTTTGTGGATTTTAAGAATAAATAACAAATATAGTTTTGACGGTTACATTCTTAATATATATATATATATATATATATATATATATATATATATATATATATATATATATATATATATATATATAATCAATCATAATTAATGAGTTTTTAACTTCATGCGAATAACAATGCTTTGTTTGACAATTTACTTGATAAAAAAATTATCTTTACTCTACATATTACATCAAGAGACAATTAGTTTCATTATTTGATATTTTGCATGGGTTTCTCACATGTGTTTAATTATGGGTATCACTTAATAAAGAACGTTTCTCACATGTGTTTAATTATGGGTATCACTTAATAAAGAACATCATCTGTAGTGATTTTAATTTGTTGTTTGATTTACAATGACAATTAATCCAAATATACTATAAAGTAAATAACGTTATCCAAACAATGTTCAAGATATTTTTCAAATTCTTGTGTACAACACATTAAGACGCTCATTAAGAGCTTAATTCTCTAATTTGATTTTTCAAAAAAAATGTCTCTTTTAAAAATATGTATATAAAATTTTTTGATGTGCACGTATGCAAATCAAGAGTTCCATATATGCACATTTTGAAATTGATTTTTTTTTCAAAAGTGATTAAAATCCAACGACTAAAGTTTCGCAAAATTATTTTGAAAAAAAAAATCATACAAAAAATCACCTTTCAAATGATCCTAACTAACTAAGGTTCCGTTTGATAGTTTCTGTCTGGTAAGTGCTGTCTGGGAAAGTTTTCTGACTGGGAAAGAAACCATGCTGTTTGATTGTAAATCTGATTGACCGTGCTTAATGATAAAAAAAAAAGTAATAATTCAATAAAAAATAAATTTAAAAAAGTTAACAATCCAATAAAGAAAGAAAGAGGTGCGGTTTTGTGTATAATTGTCTTTCCAGCCCATTCAGTCAGAAAGATATGATTTTGAGGCTTTCTGGAAAATATATATCTTACCGGGAAAGACCTCTTCTTTTGTGCAAATCAAACAATCTTTTTGGTCCATTCACCCAGAAATATATGTTTGGACCTGGAAATATATGTATGAAACGAGACCTAACTAAATATAAACACACACACACGCACACGCACACACACACACACACACACACATATATATATATATATATATATATATATATATATATATATAGGGATGTTTAGAAAAAAAATAGTAAACACTTTGAAAATATAAAAACACTATTTTTATGTTATTCTTTGTACAATGAATTTCGTATCCACAACTTTATTTCATTATTTAGCAATGAATAAATGAATAAACACACTTTAAAACTAATATTAAAATTTAGTACAATAATGCACATATACAGAATTTATAATAAAATAATAACATTCTAATGAATATATGAATAATCAAACATTAATATTTACATTATAATTATACCAACAATACACATATACAACATTTATTGCAGAATAATAATACAAACATAGAGTTTTTTCGTTTTCACACTATTTACTGTATTTAATTTGAACTCATATATATATATATATATATATATATATATATATATATATATATATCACATTAATGTTAAGTTAAAAAAGTTAGTATCAAACGACAAGCACTAACATGAATGAAATCTTTTTACTTTATTTTATGTATAATTGTTAAAATTACAAATTATGCGAACAAGACTAATAGTTTATTTACCTAATTAATATAACGATTCAACAAACTTTAATGATAAAGTTTATCTTGTCATTCTCATCTACCTTTTGAATTATTACTTTTTTTTTTATCATTTTAGCAATTGAATTCGTTATACAATGCTACTAATGAAATAAAAAATACAGGTCAAATGAAATTTTAACACCTTAATATTAGAATAAATATTGTACACATTATGCTAACATTTACAAAGATACAGTTCTGACTCCTAAACTAAATTTATTTCGTGATGTATATAAGTAATTATGGATTAAAAAAATAACTGATTACAAATCAAGTTAGAAAAAAAGAATAAGAAATTGCTAATTATATCATGTTGTAGAAACGGTATTAATAATTAAATAATAAAATTTAGTATTATATTTAATTTTAAAATATTACAATATTTATAATTACCCTTTTTACAATATATTAAATTCATTGGTATTCACATATGAATATGCTTACATATGTTTATTTGTTATTTTTGTGTTAAATAGATCCTCATGACAATTACATTTTGTAGTTACATACATCTATACGTAAACATATATACGCAACAAACATTGCAACAAATCAGATATCCATAGGAACTTTCCATTTCTTGAAGGTTCTAAATACTTCAGATTTTTTCTATAAGAAATAAACCCAAAACATTCTTGTATATTCATCAACAAAAGTAACGTAATACTTGTACCTCCCACTAAAGCGAAATTGTATACATCTAAATGAACTAACTCCAACTTCTCGACCTTGGACGGTTGGCCAACCTCAAAATATTTCCAGGGGGCATGTCATATATTTGTTTCAGCCTCAAAATGTGTCATGGGCCATTTTCGTCGGTCGTTTTTTGGGCTTGTCCTTACGAAATTAACTCTCACCATGAAAGCTGGTCAAATGTTATAATAGTCATTTTAAGTCGGACAACGACCGAATATGTTATAAAAATTAAATACAGTTAGACCAAAATTGCAAAAAGATTCCTTTGTGCACCAGATACAAGATAATCATCTAAACTCAAGATCAAAAATGTTTCCAAAGTCAATTAAAAAAAGGAAGATATTAAAGCTGATAAACCAGGAATAAATCTCAGAATACTCCGAGTAACAGAACAACAAGTAGATCAACCGACCAAACCCTTCGATCTCCATTTCTTTCTAATACATACAGTGTCTGACAATGGAAAGGTGAGAAAATTAATATTTCAACTTTAGTCATTGACCTACTTTCTCATCTGCTCTGTTACTTTAGCAACTTTACATGAGCACTGACCAGTCACTAGTGTTTCTTTCCATTTTAAACCTACAAAAATAATTAATAAGTGAATTACTAAAACTACTTCCTTACTTCCAAGAAAAGGTTAATAATAAAGTAGTTTTTAGTTAGTCATAGGAGGAATAAGCTCACTTGTCGCATTAGGACCTCAGGAACTCATATTTCCTCAGCTATTGGAAGCCATTCTCATCTACCTTTTGACTTTGTGAAGCCGAATCAATAATATTTGGCTGAATATCCTCTGGTGTGAATAATAAATACTCAACCCGAAGTCTGGAACGCATACTGCCTGAACCATTAAGTTTAGGGACTAAAATTTCAATTTCATCTGGCCACTCTTCCGTAGCAACCATCTCGATGAGGACGCTAGCATATCCAGCCAAACCTTTTCCTGATTCACATTTGGTTTCTGTCAATGAGTCAAAAGCTAGCGGGTTTCCAAGATTACTAGCTATAGTATTCAACCCCTCTTCAGTCCAAAGCTCGATTGGAATATCAAATATTTTAATCCATAAAGGGACTTTCTCTTCCATGGGTTTTGAAAGGTCTAATCCTGCTTCCCATCTTTGCAAATATAAAGGAACATTTTCTATTGTCCATGGGCAATTCTCCATTACATCGATCAAGCCCTTTTCGTTGTTGAATTTGAAGAAGTAGACACCTTGGTCATTCATCACCACATCCTCAATCCCATGGGCAGTCCACATATTGCGTATGTGGTGGTTGACTATTGAGTACGTGACACCTTCTCCAACCAAATAACCATATAACATATGAGGGAAAAGCTCACTACCTCGTTGAACAACATCAATCGGGATCACAGCTGCACCACTCTCTTTATCGATTTGGGGTTTAATAAATTGAGGATTTAAGATTTTACTTATCTTGATCCCCGCGTCTTCTTTGGAAAAATTCATTTTCGTGTCCTCATGCTCTTGAGTCGACATGATGTTTCTATTAGCATTGAAAAATAAATCCTTACGAGTTCCAAAATTTGAAGGTTGACCCCGATCATCATACATTGTTTCACCATGATCTTGATCATCACTCATAGCCATAATGTTTCTACTTGCAACCCAAATGTCTTTATCCCATTCATATGTGACAACCTCTCTCCAACCCTCCGAGATAGTTGTATGAACCTCTAGATCCTTCTTTGCGAGTTTGCTGTCTTTGGTGCTGAAGCACCCATCTCGACGATCTGAAAGTCCACTGATCACGGTTGGCGGATCGATTTTGACACTCCTAGCTGAAAAAAAAAAGTCATTAGGACCTTCCTTTCTATAGTGGAAATATTCTCAATCCTTATATTTTATGATTTAATTAGTCTTACCAAAAACAAACTTCTCCACATTCCCGGATTTCAGGGCGATACAATTGTTGTTATCCCCAACAGCGGTATTCAAGTTAAGCAAACAGCTTTCTCCATTCTCATTCAACACAAGAGTAGAACATCTCTCTTCCTCAAGAAGCAAAGATGCCCCATTTTTCTTCCCTTCTCTTACTGCATCATTTTCTTCTTCCTGCTCCAGTGTTAAACTTGGGAAATGAAAAACACAACTTCATTTTTTATAGATGTTTAAGTGCAGGACTTAAATTAAGAATTATGTGGCTAGTTTTTTTTAAGGTCAAATCTATTCTACTCCTAAACTACTCTAAAATCTCCACCTATGTCCCTCACGGGAAAGTAAAAGACAAAGTGCAAATGTAGAAAGGAAAAAATGCAAATGTATTTTTTTTTTCATTCCTATAAATATTTTGACATATCTTTAAGTCAGGTTCATCTGAAACAATTTGGATAAGCTTTTCACGATAACTTACAATTAAAGTTGCTAATTTTTGCATTTCATACAACTTATATGGCACTTTTAAAACCTAATTTGTGGAAACATAGATAACAGATTTGGATTGTGTATTCCTTTATTCATTCGATGAGAGAAAGATTGGGGTGCTAAAAAGTATACCTTGAGTGTTTCTCCAACAATGTTTGATTTCCTTTGGGACAATGCTCTAAACCACATTCTCTCTTCTCATGAAAACACACCAAAAGTAATACATTAATTATCATGCATATACATAGGGTGTTCAATACCGAATATCCAAATTTCGGATATCCAAAAATTTTTAATAATGAATTTTGATATCCGAATCTGTTTCTAAAATTTCAGATTCGAATTCGGATAAGCGATATTTGAATTTTTTTCAATTTAATTTACCAATCCTATAAACCAACAATATTGACTAATAATTATACAAAAAATATCTTAATTAACATCTATACCTAACAATAAAATAAAATAAAAATAAAAAATTCGCATGTATAGTCATAGACGTCTTGTGGACTACATAATGCAACTATATACTCGTCCAAAAAGTTAGAAACTATACATAGCTTATATGTGAAGAGGTAATGCAATTATATAATACAGAAATTCTTAAACTCTGCACAGTTTCTTACGGTTAGGTCTTATCCATTAAAACTAAAATTATAAACAATAAACATTAACAAGATCAACTCCATTTACGAAATCCAAGTGCCACACTCCAATTCACATTCCTCTAACTATTTTGATTATATATATATATATATATATATATATATATATATATATATATATATATATATATATATATATATTGGATACAAAATATCCTAAATTTGAAAAATAACTATTCCCAAATCCAAAATTCGGAATTCCAAAATTCGGGATAGTTTCCTGTCCGAAATTCGGATATTCATACTCGGATATTGTTGAACACTCCTAGTCTGTAGGAAAAAGTAGTTGTGCCCTTGTAGTTACGCTTCTTAATCATGAGGTGTCTTAATGTAGATCTCCAATATATTTTTGTGATCGAACATACAATCAATTGATCTGATAGACGGACCTACTTAGGTGGTACACAAATCCCTATATATATATATATATATATATATATATATATATATATATATATATATATATATATATATATATATATATATATATATATATATATATATATATATATATATATGGTGCCCAACACTATCAAACTATGTTGTTATGTTTCACATTTGCATTATAATCGTCCAATATTCTAGAACTAAACCACATAACTTCACTTACATTCAAGATTTTCGGAATTTCAACATTATATTCATCATTTAGTAACTCTTTCTATAAAAAACCTAGTTTTCTAAATGTACTTTAGTTGTAAATTAAAATGATGTAAATAGAAAGATATTTGTGAAAGTATGAAATGTTGGAAGTGTATAACAAGTTATGATTTGAAGTTCAAGAAACTTGGATGATTACAACATAAATATGATACAAAACGACTTTAGTATGATGCGGTTGGGTACTTCAGTTTATATACTGATGTAAGATATATATATATATATATATATATATATATATATATATATATATATATATATATTGGAATGTAACTATATTACATCAGTAAAGTATTGTGCAGAAATCTAAGTTTCCAAGTTTTTAGGATTTTTGAGTTATATATATATATATATATATATATATATATATATATATATATATATATATACACACTAATATCAATGTTACGTTATTCATGATTCTTGAATAACAAAGGAAACAAGTATATCTAGTAAGTACAAATGAGTTGTAACTTGTAAACAATATCTAATACTTATTCTCTAAGACTCCTAACATGCGTCTAACTATCTATAGTTTTTGACTTTCAATAAATCATCTACTTAATGGACATTGTTATGTACGAACACATGGTTTTTCTCCTTTAAAAAATTTAAGCCTCATTTTAGTTAAAAGTGTTCCGTGTGTGATCTTCATTATGTTCTCACACTGATATTCTTGATATTAATAAATATTTTGATAAAAAAAGATACCTTTATAGTTGGTGTGTATGTCATCATAATTGTATGAATCATGTTCATCATTGTAATACCAAAACCGAGAGAAGTCTAGCGAGTACTCTCCTGTTTTTAAGTGAAATGCGGTGAGATCTCCACCAATAATGTGATTCCATGACTTGTAGTAACCCAACACATCTTCATCTATCTTTCCATCATCATATACAAAACCTACTCCACACTCCTTTGTAACTTGATTAAACAACTCTATCACGGTGATAGTAACTTGGTCACCAACTTGCATCTCATTCTTACCAAACATCCAATGGGTTAAGAACATTACACACTCTCCACCTGCACTGACTTTGTCAATATAATGATGGTATATCCACGTGCAGTCCTTTGTTATATTACTAACTATGATCGTTGGAAAATCAACTATATCAAAATATATATCTCGAAATTGATAGGATGGAGAGTGCACAAAACAGAAATTTATTCCTCTGAGTTGATAAGACGTTGTTGGCTTAGTCCAGTTTGGCATTGGTGGGATGGTAAATGATATTGATGGACCCTTGCTTCTATGCCTAATCCAGTTTGGCATAAATTCTCCTCCATAAAAGGTGCTGAATATTCCAAATTCATAATACATCTAAAAAATACAAACTTATAAATTCATCACCATAAATCAAATATACATATTCACACAAAGTGAAATAGTTAACTGGCACAAACCTGGATTACAAATTCTTTTAGGTCCGGATAGATGTAACCAATTTTCACATGCATTTGGTTAAGGAAGTCAAAATTAATCCAGCCTAAGCTACATAATACCTTTTCTTCAACGTCTGTCATTGGCTGGATTTTGACTACACCTTCAATTTGAAACGAAGGAGGTGCTAACGAATTCCATGCTAATGATAACCGGAGTGGGGACATTTCTGGATCAAATGCAACATGTACTAGTGACCGCTCATGATAATCTTCGACAATACGAAGATCCAAATGTGTTAGTGTACGTGGAGGGTGTTCGACGAAACGTAACATGTGACAATCTCTCATAGCAAGTTTCTCAATCATAGGAAGGCTTATCACACAATTTGGAAGGGAGATAATAGGGTTATGATCTAGACATAATTCCTTCAACATGGATAGGCAACTGAAATCCATGGGAAATGATTCATTGGACAAATTATTATTTGCAAGTGACAATATTACTAAAGACCTTGGTAAAGAGATCCTAAAGAACTTAGTATCACTTGGTATGGCAGAGGAAGAGATTTTTGAGTCCATGACAAGGTTGTTAACCTTGAACATTTTAGGTGAATCTATATTCCTAATCGAGATTCGAGATTCCCCGAGATTACAACCATCTAGCAATAGCGTTTTAACATTTAACTTATCTATGGTTGGACCTTTCTCAAGATTCTTGCAATAGCTCATATCAATGATAAGAAGTTTAGCACATTGTTCAATTGATTCACAAACCTCAACTAAGCCAATGCAATTTCTAACTATTAACCTCTCAAGTGCGGGGAGTCCATCAAAGCCACCAAGACTACGAAGATGTTCACAGTTACTTAGATTAAGAATCTTTAATGATCCAATCAACTTTTTTCCTTTTGAGCATGAACGAGTCAACTGCCGATATGAAGATAAGTTAAAATAACGCTCTAAATCCATGCTTAACATGAAAAAAGAATAAATGGAGATAAATTACCTTTTGCCTCATCAGAGGTTTTTGTGGATTACTATAACTAACGCCAAATGATTCAATATTGCTATATGACATGTCTAGAACAACCATATTCTCCATCGGTAAGTCTGAAGGAATACACTTCAAGGGAAACCCATTCATACACAACCATCTAAGTTCTTTTGGAAATTTCTCATATGACCCATTAATCTTCACAAAATTGAGTTGTAGTAGGATCATATTATCCATCTTACTTAATGCATTTGTTTCCAACTCAGATGTATCACGTAACTTTTCGTTCTTAAGCATTCTCGTGTCAAGGGTGAGGCCTCGAATATTTTTTGTACCCTAAAAAGAAAGGAAATGCAAAAAATTTTGAAAATGTTACATATACAATACGAAATACTTTGGACGTGAATGTTGCTAACAAGTATACAAGGCCTATTACCGTTTTTCGTTTCAAAACTTCAAGTGACTCATCATGACAGCATAATCGACTTCGCTTCCATGGTTTGTGGAGTGATTCTTTGCGTACTATGAATTTTCCCATCTCTTGAAGCAATTGATGCATCACCAATTCGTTATTCCATCCGATACCTATAAGGCATCTGTCAATGAGATTCCTAAACACAACACTTGTGTTTATGTTACATGCATGTAGTATTGTTTCTGTAACATCTATATCCATTCCAACAAAAAAACACGCAATGTGCTTAAACGATTCCTTATCCTCTTCAGATGGCAGAGAGTCGAAGCTCGTTCTCAAGACACTACTTATTGGGGTACCATTTTCTTTCTTTAGTAATTTTATTTGACCCTCACAATAAGCTAAATCTTTATCATGTAGAGACTTGCCCAAAACTTTAAGAGCCAGTGGATGCCCTTCACAATATTTCACAAGCTTTTCTATTACTTCTCCATATCCATCCTTAGGATTACTGGACATGAATGCATGATTACACAAAAGTTGTCGTGAGTCGGTCTCGCATAATCCTCTAAGCTCGTGCTTTGCATGCTTGGGTTTATTTTTGGTTCTGAATAGTGCACAACTCTCTATCAAAGATGTTTCATGGGTTGTTATTATGACTTTGCTTCCTGGATAAACGCCTTTGTTTCCAAGCAATGCATCCAACTGGTCGAGACTATCAATATCATCAAGAACTAGAAACATTTTTTTACGGGATATTGCATTCTCTATCTTTGAGGTGTATACAGAAATATCATGAACTTGAGCTGAAGTCCTTATTGAAATGTCATAGCAGAGTTGTTCCTGTAAATTAAGCAACCCATTGAACTTGTTAACACATCTCCGACCGATATCTTCAATACAGCTGCATGTGTCGAATTCACGAAAATGTAATCCATATATATATTTGGCTAAAGATGTCTTCCCGATCCCTCCTATACCTGAAATAGTGAGTATGTCTCCAGTATCTGAGGACCCATCTTTCAACCATGAAGTAACAAATTTAATAGAATAGTCCATCCCAATAAGTAGTGGTAGAACACCCCTTAAGGGTACATGTAATCTTCGGTAGATGTCATCAACAATTTTTTCAATGAACTCCGTCTCTCGCCTGAAAATTGAATTTTATAAGAATAGAAAACACAATCCAGAAAACTACAAAACCAAATTGGGGATTTAATTTATCGAAATTTCCAAATCAAAATTATATCTTAATAAGCTATTATTTGTCATTAAGTTTTTAATATCAAAATCATATAATATTTTCACTTCTAATCATATAAGTATTTAATTTGTAATTTTATATTTTTTATGTAAAATAAGACTAAACCCGCCAAACTTAATTATGTTTCTAGAACATCATCATACTTAAGTACTGATGTGGTTTTGCATGAATGTGAATGTTAGAGAATAGTTATAGGTTATTCTTTACAACTTGCAAGTAAGAGCAGTTGCAGTTTTATCATGATAAAAGACACTATGGTTTCAGTGTAGTCTGAGTGTATCACATAGTTAATAGTAGATGCATATCAAACCGTTTAAATTTAGCTTCTTTTTTTTTTTTTTTTTTTTTTTTTTTTTTTTTTTTTATAAAAAGAATGTACAGATTATTAAAAAGGTTTATCTAAATGAGTTAGTTATAATATAATAAATTGAAATTTACAAAAACAAATTATTGTGCTTTTTTTACAGATATATGGGCAACACATTTTGATTTGTACCTATGATAGCAACGCCCTTACAACTGTCTGCAAAATATAGTAATTTTTAACTTAAAAACCAGTAATATTTTAACATTTGCTCTTTTCAATATTTCTTACACGATATCTAACTCAAAGATGATGTAGCAATACGAATACCAAAACAATTTCCCATCATTACCAATTAATATTAATATAGAAATAAATAGGCGTTTTAGAGTCTTGATCACAAGACCTCCAACATAAAAGTTATAGCTCAACCATCCGAGCTAAGAGTAATTTTGTTACATTTTATTCAAAGTATCTATTATAAGTTGTTGTCTTCTCTATCTTTCATTTAGTTTTCTGTAATATGTATATTAAACCTGTATAACAAATCAAACTTATAAGATGCACTTGAAATAGCTATAAGTATTTAGATTTCAAAATGGATGTCAAAATAGATGAGCTTACATTAGGTTTATCAGCTGATATTTCTTTGCCTATAATCATGGGAGGCATGGAGGGAGGGCAAAATGGGCAGTTGCACAGGGCCCAAATTTTTTTATTATGTTTTATATGTATATATATTTATTTAAAAATAATAAAAAAAAATTATAATAACGATAAAGACTTTTTTTTTTCTGGCTCATCCAGGGCATTTGAGGATTAGGATCGGCCCTGCCTATAATGTTGGGTAATCGTGAGTTATTTGGGTTGAGTTGATGGTTCATGTTTTTAGTCACACTAAAGTTAGTTCTGAATTGGTCATGTGTTGACTAAGGCACGTCTTTTACAAAAATACTTTTTGAGCGATTCGGGTAGACGTTTCTCAAGTGAACGTCTTCTTCCGCAAACATGGAAAAACATTTAACCACTTCCAAAACACACAACACCTAAGTATTAGGAGAATAATGTGGCTTTGTTGCCACCTTCATAGGAAGCACATGCATTACAACTTTTAGAATGTTCGTTTGTTTCTTTAGCTATAAATAGTATAGCTCGTAGTCTATTTTGGTGTGTAGAATAACAACATAAAAGTTTCCCATCATCTCCGTTTCTTCTTTTCTCTCGTGTATAGTAACAAAAGAGCACCATTTTGTTTTTTTTGTTTTTTATTGTTCATAGATTGAAGAGGGGTAAACCAACATTTGGTATCAGAGCCCTAGGCTCAAATCGTAGGATCTTTGGAGGTGTTCAATGTGAACCGGTTGTAGTTCAATGAGAACCGAACAAAGCTCTCTGGGAGCCAAGTTTAACCAAGGAATCTGTGTGATTGAGTTTTTTTTTTAAGATAAATATGTGTGAAGAGAAAGTGTTGTGTGCTGAGAAAGTGTTGTGTGCTAAATCCAAGTTATGGGTGAGCCAAGAGAACAAGGAACCTATGTCGAGTAGTAAATCAACGTGAGAAGGAAAAAAAATTGTGTGATTAGAAGCTAGTCAAAGTGGAAGGAAAGTCAAAAAAGGCAAATTTTGTGTGTGATCTATTTGCGTTGAAGAAAAGAAAAATATTTATAAAAAAAATGAAAAAAAGAAAAATACAAATTTGTGTGATCTGCTATGGTTAGTATCTCACTAGAAGAAACGATCAAGTTAGGGACATGTCAACAACAAACCCTAAAGGATCCCGCTGCACATGTCAATAACAAACCCCAAATGATCAAGTCAGGTTGTACCCATGAGCAGTGAAAGTATCCCGCTGAAATGCCCAAAGTCAACGACTACAAACTATACGAGTTGGTCGATTATGGTGGAGTCGATCCTACAAGCATACGACTTGTGGGAAGCGGTTGATCCAGAAACGGTAAGAGTGGTCGAGGCAAAGAAAAATCTAATGGTAGGAGCATTTGTGTTTGAAACTCTACTTGAAGATGTATTACTTCAAGTGGCTAAGCATAAGGACGCAAAAGACGTGTGGGAAGCGCTTCATGTGTAGTATTAAGTAGCCAAAGAAGTTCAAAAGACAACACTTCAAACACTTAGAACTACTGAGCTAGAGATGTTGAAGATGAAAGAGGGTAACACGATACATTTTATCATCCACCAAAAAGTTGGTCAGTTTGATTTTATTTGTAGGTGTAAATGACTTGGGAAGGCCCGGTGATCAAAAACATGTATTATAAACAAAATTAGTAAGCAAACGTACAAAGTTAACATAGCATAAAATATGTGCAATAAAACAAAACAAAGTCGTGTATAACTTAGGCGATGGAGTGCTACCTTGGTAAGGAAGAGATATAGGGATTGATACCTCTCATCCTTACTTAAATCCACACGAGTTCAATGTCATTGGTTTTTTTAATTATGGCACGTCGACTTTTGCAATTACCTCTATACTAATGCAATACCAGCACATCGAAACTACTTTATACCTATTAATAACTATCTTACTTAGTTATAACCATAGTTTTTGACTCATGACTCGACTCGTAAGTCGAAAATGTAAATTTTCGATTCGTAACTCGACTTGTAAGAGTCGTGATATATATATATATATATATATATATATATATATATATATATATATATATATATATATATATATATATAAAAGATGTAATACATATTGTATATCAATGCACATTTATTAATATATTTGCAAGAGTTATTATATATATATATATATATATATATATATATATATATATATATATATATATATATATATATATATAAACTTTAATATATAATTCATGAAATTTAGATTATATAATAAAAACAATGGTTATATCATTGTATTTACGTAGTTATACAAAAGGTTATGATTTATATTGTATAATTAATTTTCAATATAAAATCCATAAAAAAAACCTTAAAACTAAATGCCCAACCCACCCACAACTAAATGCCCGATCCACCCACAAAAGAAGAGTTTGTCGACCCTAAACCAAACTAGTGCTCATCCATTATTAATTCTTATGTTGTCATCGCCATCGCCCTAGACCATCCACCCTCTCCCCTATATTTGCCTCTAATTGTTGGATAAATGTAACGCCTGTGTTTCTGGGCTTTCCATTTGTAGCAATGTAATAGTCTAGGTTAACCTTTGTAACCCGTTTTGAAATAATAAGATTGTATTATTTGAGTATTATGTGTTTTGTGCTTAATTGCTTAATTATGTGGTTTGATTAATTAAGAATAAAAATAAGCGTCAAAATTTAAGTGTAAAATAAACTTAATATCTTTGGTTAATGTTGTAGTAGTTGAAACGAGGTTTCCGAATATATATAGAACGCCCAAATCTGACTTCGTATGAGGAAGTTATGATTTATCGAAGTTCCGGCTTAGCGGTATACAGCCTGTTTTACTCGATTTGAGATCGAGCGGTTGTTAGCCGAAGCAATCTAAATGAGAATCGAAGATCTCATTGTTGGTATCGAAGCGATAAAAAGTTAGGCAAGAACGGACGTCAAACGAAGAAGTTATGAATTTATAACTAAAGTTTCTGTCGCGGCCTATTAAAAATAATTAATAAAAATAAAGTCAAAATTAGCCGACGGAGTCTAAACGAAAGTCGTAGAGCGTGGTCTCACCTTTCCGTGGATATAAAGAACGTCGAAAACGGAGTTCGTATGAAGAAGTAATGAATTTCCGAAGTTTATTAATCATTTTGTAATTAAATTTAAATCAAAATTCGGAGGTATTATCCGAAGACGAGTCACCGGTGTGATCTGGAGTACGCCCCGCGTACGAGGTTACGCTACCGCGTACTCAGCATAGTGTCGACACTTCGGATGACGCATGCAGTGACGATTTCGGAAGCAGTATGCGCTGCGTACTGCAGTACGCCCCGCGTACTCCGAGGCTCCAGCCTCTATATAAGGGATCCGAAGGCAGCCGAGAGTTTTGTTCATTTCTTCTCTTCTCTCTCCCGTTTTGCATCGTTTTGCGTGCCAGAAATACCCCGAAGCCCCGGTATCATACTCTAGCCCCGAGGCAAGTCCCGAGACCCCGAAGATCCCGAGAAGTGCGATTCCCGAGTCGAAGCTCTACCCGCGAGAAGTTCGATTTTCGAGGAGATCTTCCAGATCTGCTGAGGAATACCACCTTCTGATCATCTTCTGATCAAGTGAGTGTATACCACCTTTCATAAACACAATAATAATACGAGTTTGGTTCGAGTGTATTAAGTATATTGTTGTTTATAAGTGTGAGTGTGTAGTTATTTTCTTTCTAATACAATAATACGAAGTATTTTATATAAAAATACGTGCTATGTGTATATATTTGGTTGTGTTATGTGTGAATGTGTATTCACTCTCTTCTATCTTATAGATCTGCTTATTTCTTTATGAGATATGTGTTATGTGTGTGTGTGCCTCATCTGTTATGTGATATATGTGTTGATTAAAGCATGCTATACAGGTTTTCTTTAAACTATGTATACAAATATATATTTTTATCTACTAATATGTTGGGTAGAACATGGGTAGACAGTTGGTGTGTAATAAACAGATGAGAGGCCTCGTTGTTGTTTGATTGAGTCATCTAGCGGAGTTTAGATGACGACCACTGGCTATTCTAGACAGTCTTGTGGAAACATTAGCAGGTTCGCCACCTGTAGGTGTTAATGAACTTGGGTGTTCATTCGCTGTACTCCATCCCCCTCATGGTTGCCTTATTTGACTTATATTGCTGAGGTACCCCCAAAGCATGTGTTGTCGCCCCGATGAAATATTCTTAGACTAGGTCCCTTATGTTAGTTGTTTTAGGGACATTAAAGTGAGAATAACGGGAATGGGTAATTGGGTTATTGTTGGTTGGTGAAAATTAAATATGATATTTATTGTGGGTTGAAAACCCTATATGCTCACCAGGCTCCCAAGCCTGACCCACTCAGTTTTAAATTGTATTACAGGTAGTGGCGGAAGGGCATGAGATGGATGAACCATCAAGTTGTTTTGTTTACAAGTCTGCATATGTTTATATTTGTTATATGACTTGTAATGTATTCGTTTATGCTTATTGGTCTGTATCGGAACATGACACCCCGAGTTTTGATTATATAATGAAAAATACATTTCTTTTATGAAATGCTTTGGTAAACATTGTTTTATCATGTTTTGTTTTTGGGAACAAATTCCGCAACTCTTTCAAATCAAAAGGATTTACTCTGAAAATATTTTAAAAGCATAAATGAAAATCGGTCTTTTCTGGCCGAGATTTTGGGGATGTCACAGTTGGTATCAGAGCATTAGTTTAAGCGAACTAGGAATTTGTAGGATTTCTAGACTTAAACTTAGAATGCTAAGTGAAGTTTTGAGATGTGTGTCTGTTGTGATTTAGACACGAGCACTAGTTTATTTTAGTAAAGTTGCCTAAAATGCTTTTATGTGCTAAATGTTATATGTTGCCATATATATGATATTATTTGTTCGGATCTATGGTATGTTGCCGACCGGATCTAGAAACCTTATGTGTGTAGGATTCTAAGCGTACGTCTACGATATTAGAACTAGCATGTAAACGTTTCGGAGTGATAAGGATGATTTGAATATCTATCATGATTGAGGATCTAATTTCACCTTATTCGGTGTGTAGATCAAAATGGTGAGAACAAGAAGTGGAGTTGGAAATGCTGACGAAAACAGGAATCAACCACCAGTGATTGAGCCAATACCTGCCGTAGCAGCAGCACCTGGGCCAATAACCATGGCTGGTGTGCAATTGATGATTCAGACGATGCTGGATCGTCAGATGGAGGAAACGAGACGGTTGCTTCAACAAAATCGTGAAGAACTGTCGATTCGTGTGGAAGAGCCTGAACTGAATGAAGGGCACTCGGAAGGTGGAAACTTCAGTGGGTCTGTTGGTCCAGCCAACCCACCAATAGTTAGGCAAGATAACCATGAAGGAAGGAATGAAGGAATGGGATGCAAGTACAAGGATTTTTTGACTTGCAAACCATCGACCTTCAATGGAAAGGAGGATCCGATTGGGGTTATGGATTGGATCTCCGAAATGGAGCTAGCCTTCATGACTTGTGGCTGCAGAGGTAAATTGCAGGCTATCTATGCTGTGCGTCAATTCCGAGGTGGAGCCGTTCGTTGGTGGAACACTCTAGGGAAGACCTTAAGCCCTAATGAGCCACTGCAATTGTCATGGGCAGAGTTCTTGGTGCAGTTTAAGCGCAAGTTTTGCTCGGCTCAAAATCTGTTGGAGTTGGAGAATAAATTTTTGACATTGACGAAGGGTAGCATGTCAGTGGATAAGTACACCAATAACTTCACCGATAAGATGGAGTTTGCCTTGCGTATCGTTCCATACGAGTTGACAAAGGTGGACCGATATGCGAAGGGACTTCCATGGGAGTACGAGGTGCCAGTACGTCAGGCACTTACTCTAGAGGCAGCTATCTGGGCTGCCAAGTCTGAGGAGAACATGATCAAGGGAAGAACCACCGTCAAAGTTGAGGTTGGTGAGAGAAGGAAGTTTGAGGGAACATCTGGTTCCGGTAAGAAAGGAAAATTTTCGAAATCTGATTCGAAAAAGTTTGGGGGAAAAGGAGGCGAAGCAAAGTGGTGTGATAAGTGTAAGAAAAGGCACTTTGGGAAATGTAGCGAGGATGTGACCTGCTACAAGTGTGGAAAGGTTGGACATTTTGCCAATGAATGTCCTAACAACAAAAGGATGTGTTTTGGGTGTAATGAAGAGGGGCACATTTTGAAGGATTGTCCGAGGAAGAAGGAGGCAGCAAAGCCCAACATTCCACCAAAGCCAAAGGCGAGAGCATTCCAGATGACACTGGAAGCTGCGAAAGATGAAGCGGATGTCACTTCAGGTACCTTTCTCGTAAATGATTTACCTGCTCAAATATTGTTTGATTCTGGAGCCAACTACTCCTTTATTTCGCATGAGTTTGGTAGAAAGCTAGCTTTGCCTATTGATAGACTAGATGATGCTTTATTAGTCGAAGTAGCTAGTGGCAAGTTTGTACCTGTTAGTCATCGTATGAAAAGCATCTTAATTGATCTGAATGGGAATAAGTTTCACGAGGAATTATTGCCTATCGAACTAAATGGTTTCGACATCGTGTTGGGAATGGATTGGCTTAGCGCCAATGATGCCGAAATTTTGTGCAAGAAGAAGATAGTTAAATTAAACCCGCCTGGGAAAGATTCGTTTATGGTGTATGGGGACAAACGTAGAGTAAATTCTGGGATCATTTCTCTAATGAATGCCAGAAAGTGTTTGACCAAGGGATGTACATCATATTTAGCGTTTGTGATTGATGCTAGGAAAGAAAAGAAGGTGATGCAGAGCATTCCAGTGGTGTGTGATTATCCGAAAGTATTTCCCGAGGATCTTCCTGGATTACCACCTGATAGACAAGTGGAGTTCAGAATAGACTTGTTACCAGGAACCACGCCAATAGCAAAAGCACCTTATCGATTAGCACCGACGGAGATGAAGGAGCTGATGATGCAACTTCAGGAGTTATTGGACAAAGATTTCATTAGACCTAGTTAATCGCCCTGGGGAGCTCCGGTGTTATTTGTGAAGAAGAAAGATGGAAGTATGAGAATGTGCATCGATTACAGAGAGCTAAACAAGGCAACAATAAAGAATAGATATCCGTTGCCGAGGATTGATGACCTGTTTGATCAATTGCAAGGTTTGAGCTATTTCTCGAAGATCGATCTTAGGTCAGGATATCATCAGCTGAAGGTAAGAGAGAAAGATATCGAGAAGACTGCATTCAGAACTAGATATGGACACTACGAGTTCTTGGTTATGTCGTTTGGACTAACCAATGCTCCAGCAGCGTTCATGGATTTGATGAATAGGGTTTGTAATCCTTTCCTTGATAAATCCGTGATAGTGTTTATAGACGACATTCTGATTTACTCGAAAAGCCAGGAGGAGCATGGCAGACACTTGCGAGAAGTGTTAGAAGTTTTGAAGAAGGAGAAGCTGTATGCGAAGTTCTCCAAATGTGATTTTTGGATTCGTGAAGTCCAATTCTTGGGTCACGTGGTCAACCAAGAAGGGATAATGGTTGATCCAGCGAAGATCGAAGCTGTAATGAAGTGGGAACAACCGAAAAGTCCCACGGAGATTCGAAGCTTTTTGGGATTAGCCGGATATTACCGCAGGTTTATCCAAGGCTTTTCTTCGATTGCTACTCCATTGACAGCTTTGACCCACAAAGGAGCTACTTATGCTTGGAGTGAGAAGCATAAAGAAGCATTCGAGAAGTTAAAGAAGAAGCTATGCGAGGCACCGATACTTTCTCTACCCGATGGAGTTGAAGACTTCGCTGTTTATAGCGATGCGTCTGGTGTTGGATTGGGTTGTGTTTTGACCCAAAGAGAAAAGGTGATAGCATATGCGTCTCGACAACTGAAAGAGCATGAAAAGAATTACCCGACTCATGATTTGGAGTTGTCAGCAGTAGTTTTCGCTCTAAAAATATGGAGGCATTACCTCTATGGCACGAAGTGCAAACTTTTCACTGATCATAAGAGTCTCCAATACCTCTTTAATCAGAAAGAATTGAATATGAGGCAACGACGCTGGCTAGAATTACTTAAAGACTACGACTGCGAGATACTTTACCACCCCGGTAAAGCTAATGTTGTTGCTGATGCTCTCAGTCGGAAAGTCAATCTTGAAAGGAAAAGGCCAAGAGCGTTGAGAATTGAAGTTGTCTCGACCATTGTGGAAAGTATAAAGAAAGCTCAAGAGGAAGCTTCTGAGAAAAATGACCGAAAGGAGGAACGTTTGGGTAAAACGTTGGTGTTTGGTACTAAAGGTCATGGACTGAAGGTATTCCAAGATCGTATTTGGGTACCTAAGTCAGGAGGAATTAGGGATCTTCTGATGGAAGAAGCTCACAAAACCATGTACTCAATTCATCCGGGTAGCACTAAAATGTATAGGGACCTGAAACCCTACTACTGGTGGCCGACGATGAAGCTTGATGTTGCAAAGTATGTGGCCGAGTGTGTGACTTGTGCGAGAGTCAAGACACAACATCAGAAACCTTACGGGAGTTTAGAACCATTGCCTGTGCCTATGGGTATGTGGGAAAACATTGCTATGGATTTTGTCACTAAACTGCCCAGAACAAAGAATGGTCACGACATGATTTGGGTGGTCGTTGATCGATTCACTAAGAGTGCGCATTTCATAGCAGCCAAGGAGAAATGGTCTATGGAAAAGCTTGCGAATTCTTACGTTAAGGTGGAGAGAATTGTAACGCCTGTGTTTCTGGGCTTGCCATTTGTAGCAATGTAATAGTCTAGGTTAACCTTTGTAACCCGTTTTGAAATAATAAGATTGTATTATTTGAGTATTATGTGTTTTGTGCTTAATTGCTTAATTATGTGGTTTGATTAATTAAGAATAAAAATAAGCGTCAAAATTTAAGTGTAAAATAAACTTAATATCTTTGGTTAATGTTGTAGTAGTTGAAACGAGGTTTCCGAATATATATAGAACGCCCAAATCTGACTTCGTATGAGGAAGTTATGATTTATCGAAGTTCCGGCTTAGCGGTATACAGCCTGTTTTACTCCATTTGAGATCGAGCGGTTGTTAGCCGAAGCAATCTAAATGAGAATCGAAGATCTCATTGTTGGTATCGAAGCGATAAAAAGTTAGGCGAGAACGGACGTCAAACGAAGAAGTTATGAATTTATAACGAAAGTTTCTGTCGCGGCCTATTAAAAATAATTAATAAAAATAAAGTCAAAATTAGCCGACGGAGTCTAAACGAAAGTCGTAGAGCGTGGTCTCACCTTTCCGTGGATATAAAGAACGTCGAAAACGGAGTTCGTATGAAGAAGTAATGAATTTCCGAAGTTTATTAATCATTTTGTAATTAAATTTAAATCAAAATTCGGAGGTATTATCCGAAGACGAGTCACCGGTGTGATCTGGAGTACGCCCCGCGTACGAGGTTACGCTACCGCGTACTCAGCATAGTGTCGACACTTCGGATGACGCATGCAGTGACGATTTCGGAAGCAGTACGCGCTGCGTACTGCAGTACGCCCCGCGTACTCCGAGGCTCCAGCCTCTATATAAGGGATCCGAAGGCAGCCGAGAGTTTTGTTCATTTCTTCTCTTCTCTCTCCCGTTTTGCATCGTTTTGCGTGCCAGAAATACCCCGAAGCCCCGGTATCATACTCTAGCCCCGAGGCAAGTCCCGAGACCCCGAAGATCCCGAGAAGTGCGGTTCCCGAGTCGAAGCTCTGCCTGCAAGAAGTTCGATTTTCGAGGAGATCTTCCAGATCTGCTGAGGAATACTACTTCTATAAGCCGTAGTGTTGTCTGATCATCTTCTGATCAAGTGAGTGTATACTACCTTTCATAAACACAATAATAATACGAGTTTGGTTCGAGTGTATTAAGTATATTGTTGTTTATAAGTGTGAGTGTGTAGTTATTTTCTTTCTAATACAATAATACGAAGTATTTTATATAAAAATACGTGCTATGTGTATATATTTGGTTGTGTTATGTGTGAATGTGTATTCACTCTCTTCTATCTTATATATCTGCTTATTTCTTTATGAGATATGTGTTATGTGTGTGTGTGCCTCATTTGTTATGTGATATATGTGTTGATTAAAACATGCTATACAGGTTTTCTTTAAACTATGTATACAAATGTATATTTTTATCTACTAATATGTTGGGTAGAACATGGGTAGACAGTTGGTGTGTAATAAACAGATGAGAGGCCTCGTTGTTGTTTGATTGAGTCATCTAGCGGAGTTTAGATGACGACCACTGGCTATTCTAGACAGTCTTGTGGAAACATTAGCAGGTTCGCCACCTGTAGGTGTTAATGAACTTGGGTGTTCATTCGCTGTACTCCATCCCCCTCATGGTTGCCTTATTTGACTTATATTGCTGAGGTACCCCCGAAGCATGTGTTGTCGCCCCGATGAAATATTCTTAGACTAGGTCCCTTATGTTAGTTGTTTTAGGGACATTAAAGTGAGAATAACGGGAATGGGTAATTGGGTTATTGTTGGTTGGTGAAAATTAAATATGATATTTATTGTGGGTTGAAAACCCTATATGCTCACCAGGCTCCCAAGCCTGACCCACTCAGTTTTAAATTGTATTACAGGTAGTGGCGGAAGGGCATGAGATGGATGAACCATCAAGTTGTTTTGTTTACAAGTCCGCATATGTTTATATTTGTTATATGACTTGTAATGTATTCGTTTATGCTTATTGGTCTGTATCGGAACATGACACCCCGAGTTTTGATTATATAATGAAAAATACATTTCTTTTATGAAATGCTTTGGTAAACATTGTTTTATCATGTTTTGTTTTTGGGAACAAATTCCGCAACTCTTTCAAATCAAAAAGATTTACTCTGAAAATATTTTAAAAGCATAAATGAAAATCGGTCTTTTCTGGCCGAGATTTTGGGGATGTCACAATAAAAGTCATAGTCATCTGCTACCGCTCATACATATCTCCTTCCCGTAGCCATCATCTTGTGGTTCCATTCAATTCTGGCTCCTTCGAGTCATGATTTGGATTGACTAGGTACGAGACTCACAATTTTTGTTGCGAACCCCAGTCAATAATGGGTTATACTACGAGTCTCCTTGTTTTAGGTTTTAGACAAGTCTACTCGTAACTCATATGAGCTGGACAACTATATTTATAACTAATAATTATTCATTAAAATATTGAAATGAATATAATTAATTATACTTTTATTTTCAGTATTTAACAATTATTTGTACCGGGCGAAGGTATTTCACCTTACGTAATATGTCAATTTTATATCTTTTTATTTTTATTATTTGGTTTAATAACTAAAAATTATTTATAAAATATTAATACAATATATATATATATATATATATTAAACAGTTTTTAATATATAAATATAGAAGTTTTGACTTTATTGACCGTTGAAGTCTCAAAATTGTTAGTTTGTTTGGCCATTAAAGTTATGATCGTGCTAACTAATCCCTTAAACTTTAAATTTGGTCACCATTTAGCCCTTAGGTTATAGCAAGTTCGGGATGTTACTTTCGTGGCATGCCATGTAGGCTAATTCCGAACACCTTCATCCACATGGCCACTACAAGAAATGTTGGCATTACCGGCGACACTGGGCAATAGCTGCGACATGTAATTGACGCGTTACATGTCGCCGCTATTTCCCAACGTCGCCACTAATTCTCACTAACAACGATCCGCGTCAAATTACCCCCATCCGTCCGATTTGTTTTCAATCCAATGGTTGTAGAGGAATGCCAAAACGCGCTGATTTTTCCCTCCAAGGTGTCGCCGCTATTGCCCTACTGTCGCCGCTAATGCCCCTTATAGATAACCTCATACAGTTCCCTTTTCTGTGACATTTTTCTCTGTTCTCTCGTTTCTGTTGCTGCTTCTCATTTTCATCACTTGGACGAGTCGACTAGGTGAAGGATGAAGGTAAAAGCCGGTGCTAGCCCCTCCTGTCACCACAAGACCGCCACACCTTCCCCCAAAACCTCCAAAACTGGCGACCCTTGAGCTCAATTCCGAAATTGCCCACATTCAAGGTCGAATTCCTCCTATTTTCTATTATTTTTCTGTTTTGGTGCTAAATTGGATGATAAATTATTAGTAATTTTCAATTTTTTTTGAGTGAATATGTTTGTATTTTGAGATAAGAAGTGTTTGTGCATTTTGTTGGATTGTATGCTTTTTCAGATTTGTGGGAAGTTTTTATGCATTTTGTGTATGATTTTGTAATTAATGTTTATATCACATTGGCTTTAAAATGAAATTTGACATGAAATTGAAATTGGATGTATATATACATTTGTTTGATTTTGTATTTAGATGTATAAATTTGTATACATTTGGCTTAATTGTATCAAATTGGATGAAATTAGAATATGCAAATTGGATGTATACATTTTTGCTTAATTATATGAAATTAGATGTATACATTTGGCTTAATTAGGTTATTAATAGCAACTTACTTCTAGTAATGTATTGTATATGGTTTCAAATTTTGTTAGTGACTTAATGTTGGTCATTATAACTTTAGCTTTAATTAGGTTATTAATAGCAATGTACTTCTAGTAGTTTTAACTTAATTATAGAATAAAATTAAATTAATTTTTAAAAAGTCAATAAAAAAATAATAAATTAATTGTAAAATCAAATTAAATTAGTTTTAAAATCAAGTTAATATTAATATTAAAATAAAATAAAATTAGTTTAAAAAATTAAACTAATAACAAAAAAGAAAATATTAAATTAATTAGAAAATCAAATTAATTTACCTTTAGAATCAAATTAAGTTACCTTTATAAAATCAAATTAAATCAATTATAAAACCAACTTAATAGCAACATACTTTTAGTGACTTAATGTTGGTCATTACAACTTTAGCTTTAATTAGGTTTTTAATAGCAATGTACTTCTAGTAATTTTAATTTAATTATAGAATTAAATAAAATTAATTTAAAAAAAATCAATAAAAAAATAATAAATTAATTGTAAAATCAAATTAAATTAGTTTTAAAATCAAGTTAATATTAATATTAAAATAAAATAAAATTAGTTTAAAAAATTAAACTAATAAAAAATTATGTTATCCATTTCTGATTATTTGTCCTCGGGTGTGTGTGTGTGTGTGTGTGTATATATATATATATATATATATATATATATATATATATGCTTTTTGAATACTTTATCCATTTCTGATTATTTGTTCATGTGTTCCCGTGTTGGGATACTTTTTGAATCATCAACTTTATGAATACTCTACTTGATTTTTGTTTCCCATAGAGTAAACCTTACACACTAAATTATGTTTCAGTTGCATCATGTCTATTGATAAAACCTGGGCTACTAATCCATATTGTCAATCTCTCGAGTTCTAGTTAGGACTCGACTCTTTTGTCGAGAAATCCATGTTACACCTAGATTATAAAGGTGAAACCAGATGTCCGTGTGAGAAATGTGATAATCATAACTTCATGGATCCGAAAGCAATGAGACGTCATGTTCGTATATATGGTTTTAGTCAATCATACAAAACGTGGATATATCACGGTGAACCTTTAATCCCTCTAGTTGTAGATGTCGTATCGACAAGCAACGAGATGGATGATGTTAATGACAATGTTATGTGGGAGTTGAGAGAAAATGATACAAACCTCGATGAAGGAACCTCGAATACAGGGGGTAGCGGTGTCGATGATGATTTTAAAGAGTTGTTAGAGGCAGTCGAAACCAAGTTATATCCTGGTTGTACGTTTACTTTCCTTGATTTTTTAGCAAAGCTGATGCATATCAAGGTCAACAACAAATGGATTGATAGTTCATTTGATCAACTCCTTGAGTTGTTGCATTCGACATTTCCACCAGACAACAAGGTTCCCCGTTCATATTATTTAGCAAAAAAGAAACAGAAGAAGATAGGTTTGGGGTACGAGTCAATACATGTGTGAAAAAACGATTGTGTTCTCTTCTGGAAGGAACACAAGTCATTTCAAGTTTGTCCCATTTGTAAAGAGGGTCGGTGGATTGATAAAAATACCAAGGGTAAGAAAGTGGCTCATAAGGTGTTACAGTACTTTCCAGTGGCCCCTAGACTATGCCGTTTGTATTGTTCACGGTACACTTCCAAAAATATGATATTGCATAGTACTGGGAGATCAGAAGATGGTGTGATGCGTCATCCCGTTGATGGAGAGTCTTGGAAAAAATTTGATGTAGATTACCCTGACTTCTCGAGTGAACCTCGCAACGTACGTCTAGGGCTGGCAGCTGATGGCTTTAATCCATTTGGTAACATGTGCAATTTGCATAGTACGTGGCCGGATGTACTCACCACATACAATCTGCCACCATGGCTTTGTATGAAAGAGTCATCATTCATGTTGGCCTTGTTGATTCCCGGCCCTAAAGCGCCTGGAAAGGACATAGATGTTTTCCTTAGGCCGTTAGTGGAAGTGCTTAAGTTTTTGTGGCAATTAGACGTACGTATTAAAGACGCAGCGACAAACACATTCTTCACGATGAAAACTATGTTGTTATGGACAATAAACGAGTTTCCAGCTCGTAGTAGTTTATCGGGTTGGAGCGGACAAGGGTATAGGGCATGCCCGACTTGCAATGAAGACACTCTCTCGTACCGTGCAACAAATAAAGTCGTTTATATCATACATCATCTGTTCTTAGATGTTGATGATCCATTAAGGATGAGTTTGAAATTTAATGGGCAACCCAAGACAAGACCCGCTCCGAGACACTTTACTAATAAAGACATACAAGAGCAACTAGGTCGTCTAATACTTCGTAAACCGGGTAAACATCCTAACACTCTCAAGGTAACACATGGATCGGCAAGGATTCGAGTTGAATTGGTCGAAACGTAGCATATTTTTCGAGCTCGAGTATTGGTCTTCTCTGCAGCTGAAGCACAACATAGATTTGATGTCTGTCGAGAAAAATGTGGGTGATAGTCTTTTGGGTACTTCTATGATGAATGATAAGAGTAAAGACACATCAAATGCACATGAGGACTTGAGAAATCTGAATATCCGGCGTAACAAGTTCACTAGACCACATGCAAGGTACTCATTCAAGAAACTTGACCGCAAAATCTTTAGTCATTTTATAAGAGATGTTAAATTGCCTGATGGGTTTGGATCTTACATCAGTAAGAAAGTGGTAGATAATGATACTAACATTATTGGGTTGAAATCTCATGACTATCACATTCTTATGCAACATTTGATACTGATTGGAGTTAGAGTGTTATTGGACAAAGAAACTTCTACACCAATTGTAGATCTTTGTACGTTTTTCAAGCAAATTTGCTCCAGAACACTAAAGGTGGGGGATATGAGGAAAGAAAAAGAAGACATTAGTAGAATATTGTGCAAGTTAGAGTTGATTTATCCTTCAACGTTTTTCGACATTATGATTCATTTAGGTTTGCATTTACCTGATGAAGCGATTGTCGGAGGCCCAGTATGTATGAGATGGATGTATCCGTTCGAAAAGTATATGAAAAAACTAAAAAACTATGTCAGAAATAAGGCGAGGCCGGAAGGTTGTATAGCTGAAGGTTATGTTGCTGAAGAAGCATTGTCATTTTGTTCGATGTACCTTCGAGATGTCAATCGCCTTAAAAGAAACGAAGATGTTGTCATTGAAAAAACAAAGTTTTGGATGTTTGAGTCCAAGTGTCGACCGACGAGCGCAACGCAAATCAAACATATTGATATAAGGGAGAAACGTAATATAGAATGGTTTATACTGAATAGTTGTCAAGAAGTCAGACAATACATCGAGTAAGTGTTCTTACTTTTAATTATCTTTCATTATTTGTTGTTACTTTTTTCCATTCATCAATTATATATATATATATATATATATATATATATATATATATATATATATATATATTCATCAATAAAGAAAATTCAAATCTAAACATCTTGAAAGTGACGAAAAGACCGAATTTCCCAACTGGTTTCTTGAAAAGGTAATAATAATTAACAAACAAATATCTTTGAAAAATATAACGAATCAAGAATACATAACACATCAACATATGTTTAATAGGTTTATTAGATGGAAAAAGAAAACTCTCTAGAATTCCACAAAGAGTTGTCAGCCCTTTCAATGGGTTCACAAATGGATGTTTATACTTACACTGCATGCATAGTCAACGGTGTTAGGTTTATGGTACTTAGTCGTGATGCACAACGCAAAACGCAAAACTCTGTGGTTCTAGCGGTTGGTGAGAATTGAGAGAAATATTATGGCCAGTTAGAAGAGATTATGGAGGTGGAATATCTATATGATTATTCGACTGTAATATTTCGGTGCAAGTGGTTCGATACGGGAGATATTCCTGATGATAATTTCATCAGTATCGACACAGAAAAAGAGGCGTACCAAGATGATCAACTCATATATTCTTCGCAAGCCAAACAAGTGTTCTACATCCGCGAGCCTGTTAATCATCGAAGAAACCAAAACAGAAACCCTCATTTTGTCGTCGAGCATGTTAATCATCAAAGTATTTGGGATCTACCATCCGACAATGCTAGTGTCCAAAATGCTTACAGTGACTCTGTCCAAGATGTCGACAATGTGGAGGCCGAAAATGTTGACATAGTTCAAAACAACTCTTCATCAGGAGCTAGACTTTTAATCGACTTCTCACAATACTTTCAAAACAATGTTGATGTAGCTCAACACAGTGCTGATTATGACGATGAAGACGAGACTGAAGTACCTCCGCCAACGGGTAGAATCGATAATGTTTCCGAGGAAGAGACTGATTATGATGATGACCATTCTGATTATGATACTGATGAAGAAGACATTGAAGTATACGATGCAAGAAACTTTATTTGAAATGTACCTTTAATTCATATTGTTTGTCTAACTTTTATTTATGTTGTTTGTCTATATTGTATATCTTACAATTTCGCAGGGAGACTAACTTTTATTCATATCGTATTTCTATATTGTACATCTTGTAATTTACATGCTACAAATGAGGTTTACTTTGGCGATAGTCTTTGCGATGATGGCCGATGTTATGGGGCTTGGACATGGAGGTGATGGAGCCGGGGATCCACCACCTCCAGAAGGCTTTGGTTGTGGTCGACATGAACAAGATGGTAAGTTTTATTATGATATATTTATTAACTATTTTTATTATTTTATTATAAGTTATCGTGACTAATATTTTTAATTGTATTTTTTCAGCCGAGCTTCCAAAGAAGAGAAGGGGCATGTCAAAAAATATCGAGCTGGGAAAGTTGATACGGGTAAACAAGGGAAAGCCCGTGGATTTGAATTTCAACGGGGAGATCACATATTCCCCAGTTGGGAAGCGTGGTAATTGGTTCACACATCAAATTGGGAGGTATTTGTGGAACGTCCCTTTCAACGTATCTGGTTGGGACAATGTTTCCTCCGCCTTAAGGAACGCAACAGTTGTGCATCTAAAGGTAACTTGGATAAAATTTTAAGTTTAGTTGTGATTGTTATTTAATTAACTAAAATTTTATGTATTTTGCAGAATAAATTTGATTTGGATAAGGTTAACATGGATCCGGAGCATGCTCAATTGTTGCGGAGCATTGATTCTAGTCTTGCAAAAGTTTACAGAGGCCGAAAAAGTAAAGCTCATTCTTATTTTAAGGAAATTGGAGGGCAGGGTATCTCACATGAAAATTGGGCGAAGGCAGTCGAACATTTTCAAACACTAGAATTTTTAAGGCGTTCGGCGTCAAACACAGAATGTCGTGCAAAACAAGTAGTTGTAAACAGAGGGGGGATTGAGCTCGTACAGCAATGCATGCTTCAAAGAAGTAAGTTATGATATATTTAAATATTTATTTAAAGTATAGGTAATCTAATTTTTAATGTTAAATAGGATATCAGTCGAATCGAAGTTTTTCGTAAGACTAATTCCAATCGCCAAGGGGTATTTTATAGTCTTGCAGTCGAGCAACAATACGCAAGTGGTTAATTTGTATTTTCATATAAGTGTTTATATCGTCAAGGGTATTTAGTAATATAATTTTTATGATTTTTATTATTTTTTGAAAATATAGAATGCTTTACTCGAGGAGATCAACCAACGAACCCAAGCTACTTCTAAAGCAAGCGGTCTAACACCCACTGATATAAAAAACTGTTTTGAAAGAATATTGGGTGTTCGACGCGGACATATCAGAGGCATTGGGCGTAAACCCCTTAACGTTGTGTCCATGTACGATCAGTAACAACCAGTGACACCAGAACAACCGCAATCATAGGTAATTGTTAGTTTAAGTTGAAAAGTATAAGAGTAAATTACACGAATGGTCCCTATGGTTTGGGGTAATTTGCGTGTTTGGTCCCTAACTTATTTTTCTAACTTGGAAGGTCCTTACTGTTTGTTTTTGTTACGTGCTTGGTCCCTGTCTTACCTAAAAAGACTATTTTACCCTTGATTTTTTAATTTATTTAACTAAATACACCCCCAAACCCATCCTCTTCACCCTACCTTATCCACCACATCATCTTTCTCTATTTAAATAATAGTACTTTTAGGTAAAATAGGGACCAAACGCGTAATAAAAACAAACAGTAGGGACCAAGCGCGTAATAAAAACAAACAGTAAGGACCTTTCGAGTTAAAAAAATAATTTAGGGACTAAGCACGCAAATTACCCCTAACCATAGGGACCATTCGTGTAATTTACTCAAAGTATAATGATATAATGGAAAAATACAATGCTATTATGGAAAGTAGAATGCTATAATGATATGTTGGTTATGATTTGATATGTTGATATTTTGTAGTTTGGTAATTTTTGTAAAGTAAATGCTATAATGGAAAGTTGAATGCTATAATGATATGTTGGTTATGGTTTGATATGTTGATATTTTGTAGTTTGGTAATTTTTGGAAAGTACAATGCTATAATGGAAAGTAGAATGGTATAATGATATGTTGGTTATGATTTGATATGTTGATATTTTGTAGTTTGGTAATATTTTGGAAAGTAAATGCTATAATGGAAAGTAGATGTATGTTTAAGTGTATTTGATATGTTGATATGTTGATATTTTGTAGAATGGTATAATTTTTGGAAATTATAATGTTATTATGATATGTTGGTAATATATTTTGTTTTCTTTGTAGTTGGAAATGTTGCAAACAATACTAAAATACCCGGTTTGTTCTACAACATTGGAAGAGTGGCTTCCCTCATTGCCGCTACCAAATAATGAAGGAAATGATGAGGACGAGTAGTTACTTTAGGATTTTATGAAATGTTTTGTAATTTGGAAGAATACTTTAGGTTGTGGTATGATTAATATTTTGGATTGGTTGTGTATCGATTAATATTTCTATAAAAAGTTATCAGATTTTATAAATGTTATATTGTTTTTTATAAATGTAATGTTAAATAAACAAAAAAAAAACCAAAACTGTTTTTGCGGCGACATCTTTTGCGGCGACATCTATGCATTAACGACGATATCCTATTAGCGGCAACAAGTCAATAGCGGCGGCGAGGACCCTTTAGCGGCGACTAGATGCGTATTAGCGACGAAGCATCTCCGGCGACGCATTTGCAGTGACATGTCGCTGCTAAAGGTATTAGCAGCGATAACCGTTACCATTAGTGACAACATTCGTCGCCACTATTGCCCAGTTTTCTTGTAGTGGGCGCTGACATGGAATTAATTTTTTTTTCTAAAATTAGTATTATTGTCCCTAAGTTCATAGAAATGTGAAAATAACAAAAACGAGGGTAAATTTCTTCATTTCATATGAATTTAACGCCACGTTATCACAATATGGATGAAGGTTGTAAGAAGTTGCACGATTAATATTTTAGTGGCCAAATGTAGGGGTGTTGAACGGGTAATTTTTTCGGGTTTCGGGTAATTCGGGTCGGGTTATTCGGGTTTTTCATGTTAGAAAAATTACCCGTTACCCTACCCAAACTAAATTTGGGTAATTCGGGTTTGGGTAATTCAGGTATCGGATCGGGTTTGGGTAATTCGGGTATTACCCGAAATATATGATTTTTTTTTTGAATTTCACCTAAAAATAAAAGTAATAAAATAAATACGTCGTGCTTTATTAGTCTTGTTTATATAAACAAACGAGACATAAACGAAGTTACTCAAGCTTTGAACATTGAGATTTTCTACTCAATAATACATGAGATATCAAGTAATTTTTTAACGACTTAATCTTATCTAATAAGATGTTAAAAAAACAAATACCTAAAGATCTTAATTTAAAAGTTTAAAATGTTTAAGATAAATGTAGTCATAAGTTTTGTCATTTTCTAAAGTTTCGTCAAGATAATGAGTTTGTTAGTTGTAATAAAAACTTTAATCAATAAAACAGTTAAATTTTAAAGAACGTGATGATATATAAAAATTACTTTTAATATTGTTAGTGTCGTATTGTCATAATAAATATATTTATGTTTTATAATAATGATAGTTAGTTTAAGCGTGATCAAATACCTGTTATATAGTACAAGCTCTACAAAAAAAAAAATAATAATAATAATTTGGGTAATTCGGGTATACCCGAAACCCAAAAAATATACCCTTTACCCGACCCGAAAAAATTCCGGGTAACCCGATTACCCGGAAAATTTTACCCGATACCCGATTTACCCGACCCGTTTTACCCGATACCCGAAAAAATCGGGCGGGTAATTCGGGTATCGGGTATTTTCGACAGAGCTAGCCAAATGGTGACAACTTTTAGACTTCGATGGCCAATAAAGTCAAAACCCCCTAAATATATTTAATGTAACAAATAAGTTCATAAATTAATGTATTACTCATATAAAAAAGATAAATGTTTTGTATAATTATGTGGGGCCCAAAAATAATGAAGTGGCATGCAATATGCCTTGCAGTATTTGATAGATGAAAGGTGACGTGACATGAAAAATCTCATTTGCAAGCCACTTGAGAAACTGTTGTGGGTGATCTTATTTTTCTATTCTATCGGTCATGCTTGAATGTAGATTCGACATTTGTATTGATGATTATGAGTAGATTCTTTATTGGTAAAAGTCATATGGTAACTTCTTGAGTGTTCTTCGTACACCACATTAAAAATTGCTATAATGTAAAATTTAAGGGTAGATTCTTTATTGGTAAAAGTTAAAATACATTGGCCTTATTGGTAAAAGTCGATATTTGATTTTAAATGCTAAAAAATTCAGGATGTATAATCTATCTATACAAATTAATTAATGAGCTCACATAATTATAAACTCGGATTCAAATTTATGCATTTTCATTATAAAGTTTAAATACATCAAGTTATGTCTATTTGATGATATTAGAGAAATTTATTGAAATGCACAGTGAGAAGGCTATATTAACATTTCATGTGTTAATCAAACAATATCGCAGGAAAAAAAATTGGGTAAGAAACTAAGAAAGTGGTTACCTGCCATTTGCGTTCTCCCCTTTTATATCAGCAACTTCGGTAAGCGCTTGAATCCATCTGTCAATCTTTTGACCCCATTGACTTCTTTTATTTGCATTTATCTCTGCCACCATCTTGTGTTTGTGCTCAGCCATTGCAACTCCAAAGGTACTTTCTTGCTTCTTAATATGGGTGGGCTCGACATGATAAAAAATCGGGACGACAATATGGTTGCATGCCATACGTTGCTCAAGGATCAATACCAATTCATCAAGGCACCATGAAGAATTAGCATAATTTTTGGACAACACAATAATAGAAGCCCTAGATGCTTTAATTGCACTCTCCAATTCCGGTTTCAGATCTCCTCCAGTTTCAATCTCTTCATCATCGAAAAAGATGGAGATATTGGCATCAAGGAGGGCCTTATGGAGATGATCAGTGAAACCATATCGAGTATCAACACCCCGAAAACTTAAAAACACATCATATTTATAATCGTTACTAGGAGAAGATGATCCTTCTTTAAATTTAGAAAGAACAACCATTATAAACAATGGGAACGTATGAGTAATTTGCGACTAGACTAATAATTTGAAAGTAATGGACTTTGTAAAGGAAATCTAAGATAACAACTACTTTCGACTAAAATCGATCATACCTTATGTAGAGTTCTTGGAAACTTATAAATTAAGAAACTGAAATTGTAAATTCCTAAGAAATTGACTTGAGGTACCTGACCTTGAAGATTCAACATACCTATTTTCATGAGGTTTGAACTGGACTGTTTCAATTAAACAAAAGAAAAAGAGTCCAGACTACTTTGCTTTTGTTTAGACCTAATTGAAAATACTTTCAAGTTTCAACTGTCTTTTTTCTTTCCTCGGTGTATACGACGAATCATTTATGAAACTACTTTTATATATATATATATATATATATATATATATATATATATATATATATATATATATATATAACCGCTATAGCACTTCTATATCACCATGTGAACCGCTATATCAAATAGTGGACGGTGACCGTTATTTGATTTTTTTACAGTCGGTCATTACCATATGTAGCTTTCTTGGAAACTTATAAGCTACGAAACTGAAATTGTAAATTGCTAAGAAATGGGGTTGAGGTACTTGACTTAATTTGAAGATTCCACATACCTATTAGACTATTTTAATAGAAATAGTTCTACTAAAAAACACAAGTTTCAAAAATTTTGTTCATGTACTCTTAACATTTGATCATTATCAGATCTACAAAAACATAAATAAACTTTCTTTTGTTAGAAGAATGAATTACCTGATCATAATTACAAGTCAATCTTTGGTACCTATTAATTGTTTAATTTAAATTTAAAATTAAATAGCGATAATGCCACATCAACATTATAATATATATTCTTCTCGAAATTTTGAATCTGTATTAAGATAATATTTAAATCTTTTTTAATATTCATTGATCTAAACCATATTTTTTATAAGGTCTAAGTCACCAAATTTCTTGTTTATAACTGACATGCATGGTGTAATAGTTTTATTTTATTATTTTTGCATTTTTCATTCCAGCAAATAATGTTTCATCATGTTTTTGGTCCCTAAATTAATCCTTTAACTGACAAACTTTTGGAACGACAATATGGGCTGTCTCCCTAGCTTGTACTCCAAAACCCTAAAATTATAATCCAAGTAAACAATTTTTTTTTTGCTTCTTATCATACATCTATTCCTTAAGAACTCATCAATAGAAATTAGAGCAAAAAGAAAAGAGAACTATGAACAACATAAAGAACTCTAACGAAATCTTTTTGTTTACCAAATGATACAAATACTGAAATCATGTTATGAAGCTATGAGATTTTCCATGAACAGAATTAGAAATAATTCTTGAAAAGTCAATCATAAAACAAGTATACAATCATAACTATATGATGTAGTCAAGTCTATATCGTCAAATATAATCGGGGTAGATCAAAATAATCTACTTTTTAATTCCAATTTATAGAAAAAAATCCCAACTAAACTACTGTTTCCATGGTTGATTTTTAACTTTTAATATAATATTTACACCTTCTTTTTTCTCTTTATGCATATTATTAGACAGATTCCCAAGTAATTGATACAGATTGGATATAAATCAAGAGAGAGTGGAATTGAGACTTGAATTTAATTAATGATTTCCCACATTCTGAAGATGGGTCTCTCCCAAAGTAACAAAAACTGGTTACAACTCATTAAGCAGCATTGACCACTTGACTTGAACTCTTCTTGCATATCTGACCTTATAGGAAGTCTCTAAAACTACTTAAAATATAGTTTCCTTTTGAGTTTTGTTACTTTATAGCCTTGCCTTAATGAAATACATAGTTTTATCGATTCAAATAATATTCAACAAAACTGAACTTAGATGTCCAGTTCCAACATCTGTAAAAATTAAATTCGAATCTCAACACAGTAGCCATATAAGCATAATCTACTGACTCCAAACTTCAAGCAATTCACAGATATTTTATCAGAATAATATAAAAATAGACTTTACATGACTTATAATTTTAACCCAGATTAAAAATCTCAACAAACTTCAAACAATTCACAGATTTATTAAAAACATATAAAACCTAAAAATCGAATTTAGATGACTTATTATTTTAACACAGATTAAAACATGTTAACAATGTCTACTGATTTAGATTTTTCAAAGTCACCCAAAAGAATTAGGTTAAAACTCAAATTTGAAGTTTTCAACTTACTTGAACTTGACAAGACCAAGAAACCGAAAGCGTTGACGAAGAAGAAGAAGAAGTCAGAGAGAGGCGGAGAATGGTGAAACGACTCTGTTCCATTTTCGGGTGTTTGTGGGCCGAGAAAGAGTAACTCGCATTATTCCCTTCCTTGCACATGTCTTTTTCTAGAGTAAATTACAGAAATAGTCCCTGTTTTTTGATCCATTTTGTAGGTTTTGTAAAATCAATGAAATATTTATAGGGACCATTCTATGGTTTGGAGAAATTACGCTTGTGGTCCCTATGACACAAGGTCTCTTAGAGAATCTTGGATTATTAAACAATAAATGTTATATTATTATTTCAATAATCTTGACTTCTATATAAATTATCACTCCAATAGTTTTGCTTATTTTAATAGTTATTTTTTATATAAATTGAACTAAGTTTTACTCATCTATTTAAATTTTTTATAAAACATCCTCATTTAATTAGACCATTTGGAAACACAAATATTATTTTACTATGAACATATAAATACAAATACATTGACTCATTCTTTATATACGTAAACTATAAAAAATTATTATGTTATTGTTACAAACAAATAAAATAAAAACAATGAAATCATTATATTATCGTCAAAAAAATTAATATTCTATAAATAAGACGCCATTAAATATTTAATAAAATAATTAACTAGTAAAGAAATAAAATAAATTTGTAATATTCTGTTTCGAAAAGTTTCTTATTTCGGGATTGTGGACAATAAATAGATCAAGTAAATATCTTGGACTTCAATGGAATAGGGTTTCAACCCTATTTGATGTTGATAATATTGTTTATCCAATCCAAGCCCTTGGTTTGTGTTGGAGTCAAAGGGGCAAAACGAGAAAAGTGATATTTCGGACTACTTGCATGAAATATGGATTTTTTTCAAGACGTTTTTAGTCCAAGATGTATAGATAATATTCTGGGGCTCCTCAACACCTGTATGTAGATATAAAGATCGTCGAAATCGGGGTTGAAACGAAGAAGTTATGACCGTTTGATGTTAGGGCGGTTTTGGGTTAAGTTGCGTATGTTGGGCGTATGGGGGACATACGTTGGGCATACTAGGGCATCCTTGAGTACGTTGGGCGTACGTGATCAGTGCCTAAACCCTATTTTCATGGTTTGAGCCCTATTTAAGCTCCTTAACTTCCCCAAACTCATTCCATTCTCATCCTCCACCTCTCCAACACCCTCTCTTGAAATCCTAACCCTAATTTGAGCCTTGTGAGCAAAAAGAAGGTGTTTTAAGTGCTTTGGGAGTGTTCTTGGTATACCTTAGAAAAGAGGGAACTCATTAAAGAAGCATTGGTTGCATTGGAGCTTATAGATCCAGACCTTGTTCACCTTGATCATTCTTCTGGAGGTATAAAGTTTGAATCTTGATGATGAAATTGTTAGATCTAGCTACTTTTGGGTGTTCTGAAATTTTGGTCACTTTAAGTGCATAAAGTTTATATCTTGAAAGTTTGTGATTTATTATGGATAAAGTTGGTGTAACCTCCCAAAAATACAGTCTGAAATTTTTGTTTTAAAATAAGTAATAAAACCATATTCATCAAACGTAATATAAGAGTCATAAAGAATTCATCTCAAAATATCTTAACAACTGTCAAATATATCAGAGTATAAACATCCCAGACTAAACAAACGGTGTGTGCACTACAATCTTTCCGAGCTCCTCTTTTGAAAACTGAGTACCTGAAACCAAAACTGAAAACCGTAAGCACGAAGCTTAGTGAGCTCCCCCAAACTACCACATACCATTCAATAACATATAAAGCACATACAGGGCCCTGCTCACTGCATCGGACCGAAGTCCGGGCTAACTGGGGCCTTGCCCCCTCCATCGAACCGGAGTCCGAAGCTGATTGACTTGGACCTTGTCCCCTACATCGGACCGAAGTTCGAAGCTGACTGACTGGGACGTTGTCCCCTATATCGGACCGAAGTCCGAAGCTGACTGACTGGGACCTTGTCCCTACATCGGACCGGAGTCCGAAGCTGACTGACTGGGACCTTGTCCCCTACATCGGATCGAAGTCCGAAGCTGACTGTCTGGGACCTTGTCCCCTACATTGGACCGAAGTCCGAAGCTGACTGACTGAACACAGCATAGCATAACATATCAACTAGCATAAACACATAAATCCTGTCTGAGCCACGGAAGCGTCAAACATACTAACTACTGCATTGGACCGAAGTCCTGAAACTACTGCTAATTGAACGGGCCGGCATTGTGGCCTTAGACCCGTTCCTACTGGAAGGAAACTCACCTGAGACTGCTGATCTGGTGCTGCTAATCCTTTTGACTGCTACCTGACCTCTGACTCCGAACTGCTGCTCCACTAGCTCCTTGAGCTACCAATGTCAATATAACACTTAGTCCAACTGACCTCCAAAGGTCAACTAGGTCAACTCTAGTCAAGGTCAAAATCCTGATCAAAGTCAACCTTCCAGGTCAACCCTACTCGCCGAGTTCATATGCTCAGGGTCTTTCTATTCGCGACTCGACTCGCCGAGTCAGTCCATGACTCGCCGAGTCGACTATTCCCGAGTCCTGACCTGTCCAACTCGTTGAGTCTCCACCCGACTTACTGATTCGAGTTTCAACTCGAAGGGTTTGGGGTTTCGCAACCTGGCTCGCTGAGTCCAAGAATAGACTCACCGAGTCCAAGGCAATCTTCAACCAACTCGTCGAGTTGTTCTTTCAACTCGCCGAGTTCATGCCTAACTTCATCCGACTCGACAAGCTGTTCATCCCACTCGTCGAGTTCCTCCTCATCTTCAAGCTACTCGCCGAGTCCACTCGAAGGACTCGCCGAGTCCCATCAGATCCACATACATGCAGAGGACTTTAGAGTCATGCATGGACTCCAAACTGTAGATCCACTCTTCTAAAGCCTATTCCTTACGTAAAGTGGCAAACTTTACGTGTAGCTAACGAGATCTAGGCTCAAATCACTATAAACTAGGGTTTGAGACAAAGGGGCTCAAAAACCAACCCATAGACTGATGCTTTATGATTCTCCAGGCCAAAATACACATAGATCTGAAGTAGCAACTTCAGATCTGGGCTTCTAACTCGGAATAGCTCATAAACTTGTCCTAAAAGTCCCAAATCCCAAGATAAAGGTTGATCTATATGCAAAAGAGGGAAGGTAGCGACTCATTACCTTCAAATGCTCTGGAAGACCTCACAAGCTCTGGATCTTCTGCCAATTATTGAATCCCCAAAGAGTGCCTTCTTCCTTCTTCCTTCAAATCACCCAAATTGGCAAGAAAACTTGATTGAACAATAATGGAGGCTTAGGGTTTCTGGTTCTGGACTATAGGGCCAGAAATGAGCCCTAAGAGAGAGATTAAGATGCTTAAATAGGGTACCAAGTCCCGAAATTAGGGTTTCCCAACCCAGACCTGACTCGCCGAGTCCACTTGCCGACTCGCCGAGTCAGTCACTTGCTTTACACCCGGATCCCGCTCCGACTCGCCGAGTTCCTCCCTGGACTCGACGAGTCAACCCTTTCTAACTTAGGGTTTTTCCTTTCCTTTCTTGACCTTTCTGATTTCGGGTGTTACAACTCTCCCCCACTTAAACTAAACTTCGTCCTCGAAGTTTGCTATGGCCAACTGTCCTGCGAACTGCCTCTAGCTCTCTGTCTGGGAAAACTAACATCCTTTTGTCCATCACTCTAGCCACTCACAATGCTAGTCACTACTGCTGGTACATACTGAATCCTTCTCTTTTCCATAATTTCCTCAACGTTACTTCCTCCGACTGAAAATTCTGTTGCCCCTCGTCCGCCTACCGGATGCACTGAGACTACCCTGGTCTAACTAATCTGCCGATATCTGAGTTACCGGACTCCCACCGGTCACTACACTCCATCGCAATCTCCTAGTCGCTCCCAGCGTCTCTGGAAGATACTTCGACTATCTATAACTGTTCTATCCATTCTGCCATCCATACTGAATCGATGCTGCTGGAACCAGCCTACTTATCCCTCATTTGACTACTAACTTGAGCCTTCCATCCTGGAAGAAAAGCTAACTGCCTAGCTATCCTTACAGATCACTTATACTTGGCAGAAGGTTCAACTGATCCTGCTAAGAGGGACTTGCCATTTTCAAATCAACCAACTATACTGTCCAAAACTCTGAAACTATCCAAACACTGAACTGCCTGCAATACTGAACATGCCTGAAACACTGAGCTGCCTGAAACACTGAACTGCCCGAAACACTGAACTGACTGAAACACTGAACTGCCTGAAACACTGAACTATCTGATGCACTGAACTGACTGAAACACTAAGTTCCAACTCAACCGTGGAGTCAAAGGACTCCTTACTTAGTCGCTCCCATGACTTCTGAACGAAATCTTTCCCTGGAACTAGTTTCCACTAGTTATCCTGTCACTGATGCTCTAACAACCTTCCGATCCAATCGATCGGACCCATACGTCACATCCTGACATCATCAATTCCACGACTAGCAACATGATGGCTCCCAGACTGATGGTAGCCCTTAACGTACCCGAACCCCAACGGTCTACTGCTACTCTGATCTCATAACTGATGTGATGATCTATAGCCAAATTGTTGACTTAGCCATAACTGAACCATTTGGGAAATCCGAAATCTAACACGTGGATTCCCATATCCTCACTGCTGCACCCGAACGGGTGGGAATTACTGCTTTCCCGCGTCCAACAACGCGCGCATGCTGCCTACCAATCTGATAAAAGCCACGGCTACACCCGCGGACCCACAACTCTCAAATACTATCTGGCTGCTAATGAATGATACGGCTACCCCCGCAGACTTACAACACCACTACTACTATCTGACTGCTAGTGAATGCTACGGCTACCTCCGCAGACTTACAACAGTCTACTACTATCTGGCTACTAGTGAATGCTACGGCTACCCCCGCAAACTTACAACACCACTACTACTATCTGACTGCTAGTGAATGCTACGACTACCCCCGCAGACTTACAACACCACTACTACTATCTGACTGCTAGTGAATGCTACGGCTACCCCCGCAGACTTACAACACCACTACTACTATCTGACTGCTAGTGAATGCTACGGCTACCCACGCAGACTTACAACACCACTACTACTATCTGACTGCTAGTGAATGCTACGGCTACCCCCGCAGACTTACAACACTCTACTACTATCCCGAGGACATCCTGACTATCCCTAGTCCCGCTAGTGATTCCTCATCCTGATTCCTCAAAACCAACCCTCAGTCCTTGAATACTGCATCATCCTCGACATCTTATATCCTTGATATACTTAGCGCTTCATCGAGGAACTCTTCGGCTTGGTTCCCATACCAACTGTCTACTAATCCGGATACAAGAAGCTATTGTTAGGAAGTTTCCAAACTCCCAACTCCTGAATCTACACAATCCTGCATGCTGACTCAGTCACTGGCTACTATTACAAAAAACATCTCTTGTTAACCGTTCTCAGGATCCTCATTCCGACTCACTTGAGCCCTACAGGTGGTCCTCTAACCCTGGATTCCCAACCAGCTTCTAACCATCTCGATTACATGAACTAACTGCTGGGGAAGTTCTCGAACTCCCAATTCTGAACTTCTCAATCCATCCATCACTGTGCTACTACCATTTCTTCTCAGAGGCCGCGCACTCATTCTGGGTCTACGTGACTCTTATCCATGTATACCCGGAGGGTTCTCCCCCACTTCGATCCTGCTTACCCCTTGCTGCTTCATACTCAAAAGAGATCCCGATCTTTACTACCATTCCCTAACCCATCTACTGAGGAACCCAAGCCCGCCAAATAGGAATTTAACCAATCCATCTCAATCATTAACCACTCCGAACTAGCGAAACGTACCAAAAATCCCTCCCAAGCATGCTACAGATACTGCATCCTCCGAAACCTTCTCCATAAGAGCACATCCCCTAACTACCAAACAATTATCCGAGGTATGCAAATGGCATATAACATAATCACAAGCAAGCCACACCATAACACAATACTTATACCACAATTGATGCAGAACCATAACAATATAATCTTAACATAAGCTGACAGAAGACCAAAAGTCACATACCTCCATCACTCAGTGCTGCTCGAATCCTTGCTGAAATCTACCGGAAAACTCGGCTCCGAGCCGTAGGCGCCCTTGCCCGGCCCTGATGCCCGTTGGCGACTCTCGAAGTCCCAGGGGCAGGAGTTGGCACCTGCCCTGCTGAATACAAACTCGGACAGTAGGCCTTCTTGTGGCCCCTCTGACGGCAATGGAAACATAACGGATCAAGTCCCTGGGCGATGGTAATAACACAGTCTCTTCTAAAATCACCAATCCGGCCGCACTTGAAACATCCGGCATCGCCACCACTTCTACGCCTGCACACACCCATGTGCGTCCTTCCGCACTTCCCGCATCGACTGCGGCTCTAATAGTTGCTCGTCCTCAAATCTGAACCCTTGGGCCTCTTACCCGAACCTGTGGCTACGTGAGTCTCATCCATTTTCCTCTTTCTTTCCGACTCCCTGCCCGACTCTTGCTCCTGCGTTACCCCATCGGCAACGCCTGTCGACTGGACAACAACTGTCTGATCCTGGAGCCTCACTATCAATCTATCAGTGATCCTCACAACCATGTCGGGCAGATCCTCGCGAATGGCTCACGTAACCTCCTCAACTATCCAATCATGCAAAGGTCTCTCTTGGAGACAGGATGTCCCACTCACTCCTGTCCCCCGATGGCAAAAACAAGAAATGGGATCCCCCTCCCTGATGGATCCCCGAACTCCATAAGAATCGGAATCTAGACGAGCCCCAATCTGTCCTGCAACTATCCCGGCCTTAAAGGCCTCAAGATGACTGTCCATGAGCTCCACAATGGCCTCTCTAACCGAACCGAAAATCACTGGAGTCTGATCAATGAGGTTGCGCATGATCTCTGCGAAAATGAAATCCCTCATCTGATCATCAAGCTACCCGGCTCCAAAGCCCGAGTCAGATCCCTCCTCGATGCCTGAACTGCTAACTGGTAGCTCGCGCAATATCACCATGCTGAAAATATAACAATTCTTGATCAATTTACACACTACTGCTGAGGGATCTCTCACACACTCTACTAGTTCCCTGGTTTTGCCTTGGCTCCTCTTGAATCGAGTACGGATCCTCTGCTTTCAGTAGTACGGGCCCATACTACCTTCCACATCTATCCGTACTTTCCTCAAGAGTTACCTCAACTCCACCAAGTCCCCTTTACTCTTCTACTGATCTCTGCTACTCTCATCCTAGGCTTGCCCTAGGGAACCTCTGACTCTACCCAAACAGTCCTCAGCTGCTGAAAGCCTCCTTGTAATGCCAATTAGCCACCACCTGAACACCATCACATGTGACGAGGCTCAGATAATCCTTCAAGTAAAAGATTCGCCCCTACAACGGTTAGACTCAGACGAGAGCTGCGCAGTAGGGTCAAATCCAGCACTCTGAGATTATTCAAACCTGATCACATGTGATGTGACGTATTCACCTAATGGCTAACTCCCATCACTCAGAGTCCCACAAAGCACAAAGCAAGCAACATTCGGATAAAGGAAACATACTCAGGCAAAACTATTCTCATGACAAGAAACTGTACTAGCATATAATGCTAAGCTCATACCATCAGGCATAACCTACACAGGTTATCCTACTATTGTCTACTCAATACTAGCATGAAATTCTTATCAAGTTGAAACACATGAAGCAGGCACATAAGGCATCATCCTAGATCCTTAGTCCTATTCTAGCATGCTGTTCTACTGAAGCTGGAACTGAAACTGAAACTAAAACTGATACTGATAATCATAACATAACTTGTATGGGTAAATTGGGAGTACTTACTTGAGCTCGGCTGATTGCATGCACCACACCCTTTTCTCTGTTCAAAACTCTTTTTACTTTTTCTAAAACTCTTTTCTTTATACTTTTTCTAAAATTGTTTTTTTTTTCTCAAAATTCTTTTGTAACCATGGTTTTTCTCTTGAAAACTTTATACCACTTCCTTAGTTTGAGTTCAGACACACTCGGGAGTGCGCCCGAATCCCTCAAACCAAGGCTCTTATACCAACTTGTAACCTCCCAAAAATACAGTCTGAAAATTTCGTTTTAAAATAAGTAATAAAACCATATTCATCAAACGTCATATAAGAGTCATAAAGAATTCATCTCAAAATATCTTAACAACTGTCAAATATATTAGAGTATAAACATCCCAGGCTGAACAAACGGTGTGTGCACTGCAATCTTTCCGAGCTCCTCTTTTGAAAACTGAGTACCTGAAACCAAAACTGAAAACCGTAAGCACGAAGCTTAGTGAGCTCCCCGAAACTACCACATACCATGCAATAACATATAAAGCACATACTGGGCCCTGCCCACTGCATCGGACCGAAGTCCGGGCTAACAGGGGCCTTGCCCCCTCCATCGAACCAGAGTTCGAAGCTGACTGACTGGGACCTTGTCCCTTACATCGAACCGAAGTCCGAAGCTGACTGACTGGGACCTTGTACCCTACATCGGACCGAAGTCCAAAGCTGACTGACTGGGACCTTGTCCCCTACATCGGACCGGAGTTCGAAGCTGACTGACTGGGACCTTGTCCCCTACATCGGACCGAAGTCCGAAGCTGACTGACTGGGACCTTGTCCCCTACATGGGACCGAAGTCCGAAGCTGACTGACTGAACATATCATAGCATAACATATCAACTAGCATAAACACATAAATCCTGTCTGAGCCACGGAGGCGTCAAACATACTAACTACTGCATTGGACCGAAGTCCTGAAACTACTACTAACTGAACGGGCCGACATTGTGGCCTTAGACCCGTTCCTACTGGAACGAAACTCACCTGAGGCTGCTGATCTGGTGCTGCTAATCCTTTTGACTGCTACCTAACCTCTGACTCCGAACTGCTGCTCCACTAGCTCCTCGAGCTACCAATGTCAATATAACACTTAGTCTAACTGACCTCCAAAGGTCAACTAGGTCAACTAGGTCAACTCTAGTCAAGGTCAAAATCCTGGTCAAAGTCAACCTTCCAGGTCAACCTTACTCGCCGAGTCCACCTAATAACTCGTCGAGTTCATATGCTCAGGGTCTTTCTATTCGCGACTCAACTCACCGAGTCAGTCCATGACTCGCCGATTCGACTATTCCCGAGTCCTGATCTGTCCAACTCGTTGAGTCTCCACCCGACTCACTGATTCGAGTTTCAACTCGAAGGGTTTGGGGTTCCGCGACCTGACTCGCCGAGTCCAAGAATAAACTCGCCGAGTCCAAGGCAATCTTCAACCAACTCGTCGAGTTGTTCTTCCAACTCGCCGAGTTCATGCCTAACTTCATCCGACTTGACGAGCTGTTCATCCCACTCGTCGAGTTCCTCCTCATCTTCAAGCTACTCGCCGAGTCCACTCGAAGGACTCGCCGAGTCCCATCAGATCTACATACATGCAGAGGACTTTAGAGTCATGCATGGACTCTAAACTGTAGATCCACTCTTCTAAAGCCTATTCCTTACGTAAAGTGGCAAACTTTACGTGTAGCTAACGAGATCTAGGCTCAAATCACTATAAACTAGGGTTTGAGACAAAGGGGCTCAACAACCAACCCATAGACTGATGCTTTATGATTCTCCAGGCCAGGATACACATAGATCTGAAGTAGCAACTTCAGATCTGGGCTTCTAACTCGGAATAACTCATAAACTTGTCCTAAAAGTCCCAAATCCCAAGATAAAGGTTGATCTATATGCAAAAGAGGGAAGGTAGCGACTCATTACCTTCAAATGCTCTGGAAGACCTCACAAGCTTTGGATCTTCTGCCAATTCTTGAATCCCCAAAGAGTGCCTTCTTCCTTTTTCCTTCAACTCACCCAAATTGGCATGAAAACTTGATTGAACAATAATGGAGGCTTAGGGTTTCTGGTTCTAGACTATAGGGCCGCAAATGAGCCCTAAGAGAGAGATTAAGATGCTTAAATAGGGTACCAAGTCCCGAAATTAGGGTTTCCCAACCCAGACCTGACTCGCCGAGTCCACTTGCCGACTCGCCGAGTCGGTCACTTGCTTTACACCCGGATCCCGCTCCGACTCGCCGAGTTCCTCCCTGGACTCGACGAGTCAACCCTCTCTAACTTAGGGTTTTTCCTTTCCTTTCTTGACCTTTCTGATTTTGGGTGTTACAGTTGGAAACTTATCCATCTAAACATCATATTGTTTTAAATCTGAAGGTTGGGGACTTTGACATAATGGATTAAGCTAAAAAAAAGATGCACTTTTGGTCCCTTTGAGACTTAAAGAGTAGATCTTGTTTGTTGGGACCATTCTAATAGATAAATTTAGAAACTTTATCCATTATGGAGCTATTAGGAACTATAAAAATGTGGTATTGATCATTATTTCCCTTCCATGCATGAGTTACAAGGTCTTAATGGGTTAAGTACTTAACGTTTTTAATGTTAAGCACTTATTGGCCATGCAAGACCATAAAGTTGGAAACTTTATTGTCAAAAACAACATTTGGGGCTTGGATCTGGTTTTGGCGAAAAGACTTAAGGTATTAAGGTCTTTTGAGAAGGGTTGCTAACCAGGTGTGTGTGTTGCACCTACGCGGCCGAAGCACCAACTCCTCGATCAAACAGTGTATCCCCCGTGTACGAGGTTGGGTTGACTCGGCTGGTTTCTTGAGTTTAACCAATTTAGAACAAAGGGTGTTTTGGGTAATTTGATATTAATTTTAAATTAGGCAATATTTTGAATAATAGGTGTCAGATCGAGCCGGTTTTCGGAGTAGAGATTTGTTCAGCTTTTGTTTGGACTAAGAGGTGAGTTTTCCTCATTGTACTTGTGGGTCAAAGGCACCAATGCCGACCCACTAAATTTTTCTATCCTAGTTATAGGATAGTGATATGCTAGTATATGACTGATTAGTAGATCTGTATGATTATTTGTATTTGCTGGTTCTATGTTTATGTTTACCTGTTACATATGTCAACATATTGTGGTTGGGGTGAGGCGATCCCGCTTTGTGTTGAAGGCCAAGATACGTGGGGCAGTCCGAATAGCCTGTAGGCTCTACGAGGCGATCCAGTCAGGCCGAAGGCCAGAAGAGTAGTTTGGATAGGTTGTAGGCCCTGCGAGGCGGTCCAGTCATGTTGAAGGCTTGTAGAGCGGTCCAGATAGGTCGTAGCCCCTATGAAGCGGTCCAGTCAGGTTGAAGGCTCATATTTGCATACTTTATTTGTTATGTTGTGTGATGGTACCTTGGGGGAACTCACTAAGCTTTGACTTACAATTTTAGTTTATTTATTCTGGTACTTCTGATCATCAAGGGAAAGTGAAGGCGTGATCATGCACATCTTCTTGTTTTGTTCCATTGGTTCTTGGGAAAACTCTTATTTTGAATAATAATTTTGAATCAATGGTTTTGTACACACTTTATGGATGAATTGGGTTATTTTTGGAAAATTTTGATTTTTATGATTTTTAGGTCGTTACAAATTGGCATCAAAGCCTTGGTTTGAGAGAATTGGATGAGCATTCATGTGAATCCAGACTCAAACTAGGGAACTGCAAATGTTTTTAAAATGGTTTTCAAAATTAACCAAGGAAGGATGCGATGTGTACGATCAGTAGGAGCATGAAAGTATACCCTAAGTTTCCCACATTGTTATTTGATATGTTATTTATGATAGAACAACATGTTAGTGATATGCTAGGGATCTTCAGGAATTGCATGATAAAATTGCCTGGTATATAATGCCTAATAGCTTAGGGTTACTTCTTTTATGGAACTGACACCATTATTGTAATTGCTTTGTGTATGCATCATAGTTGTACATAATTAAGATTCTATAGCTTGAGAATGTTCGGCTTAGCCTTTTTTCCTATTCTTGTTTGACGAAGGGCTTAGGGTTGAATCAAGTATTCGACTGTCTATAGGATCCAATGTTATGTATGATTAGCGTACGCGAGTGCTGCATGTTTGGTGGAAGTTTCATGGATGAGGTTATGTGTGAGTAGCCGACTAATTGAGGAATGTTTAGTTATTCTCTAGGAAGTGAGAATAGGATGTAAGCATATCCTAATTTTTGTATTTGTTTTGGGTGGTTGTAATGATCCTTAAGACAAATACGTGTAGGTGTGGAAGGTAGTATGGGCCCATACTACTGAAAGCACAAGATCCGTACACATCTCAAGGAAGTCACGAACCTTGAGGGGTAGTCTCATCATGTGGTTGTTGCGATGTGTATTGTGGCATTCTGATGCATTTTGGTTTGATTTAGTATGGAGCTCTCGAGGGGATTTGATTCAGGATCTAGAGTTGAGGGCTAAGATAGGCCAGTGTTGATTGTTTATCAGATGCTGGAGATGATTACCATTAAGGTTTCATAGATATTACGGGAAGAATTGTATAGTATTGTTGATCGGATCTATGGCAGGCTAATTGACAAGTTTGAGGAGGGAACTACAGATTTACAGGTTGTGAGGGGGGATTGATGAGATGACTACCGGGGAAGATACCATGATTTGTGGCAGAGTTTCTATATCTTTCGGTCTTTGATAATGGTTGTTCAGGCATGAAAATGGGTCTGGTGATTGTTTGGGCCTTAGTGATCTTGTTAGTGTGGATTTGAATGGTGTAGACCGAGTTGAGTTAGTTTGTTTTGAGGTCTCAAGGGCCTTGCTCAAGGCCGTGCTAATTGATTCGCAGGACTCACGAAGGAAGTGATTGTTATGATTGGCTCGAGGAATGAAGCTAGATGTTGAGTGGTTGAAAGATGGATTGGAATGCCGATATCTATGGCGGAGTTATGTTTTTCCAGCTTGTTGTGCTCGAAGGAAAGACAGAGCACATGGCTAGATAGTTGCATGATATTGCCATATTTATACCTGTTTTTAGGCAATATTTATGTACATTTGTATATATAAGTTGGTAATTTGTTTAGAATAATGGTACTTATGGGCTTAAATGTTATTTGCAGCCAAAAAGAAGACATTTTGAAGAAAAGGGACTAAAAGCGTTAAAGAAAGAAACTTTGGGAGTTAAAAGATTAAAGGAAAAGAAGATCTGGAAAAAGTGTCTTCACGTCGTGAGAACTTGAAGATTCACGACGTGAGAATAAGTTCTAGAAGATATATATGCGGGTGAAGGAATCCTTGACGGGCACGGTTATCTGGAACTCACGACGTGAATATCTTATTATTCACGACGTGAATTATGAAAATCAGCAACTATATATATCCTTAACCATTACGAATATAAGGAACTTTTGGCTAGAGAAAGGGGTTCCCGAAGGCGATTTTGAGCAGAAGAAAAGTCCCGGAAAGAGGTTTTCAACACCAAAAGAGTGAAGGTCCATAATTTAGTTTACTTATTAGTTACTTAGAATATGTTTCACTATACTTTGATTTGTGTTAGTGTGTTAGTTGCTATTATGAGCAGCTGAATCTAGCTACTCTTGTTTAGCTAGATGAAGCTTCCAACTTATGAATAGCTTAATTTTTATGGATTTATTTAGTTGGTAAATTGCTTGTGTTTGATTTTTAGTTACCTAGCATGCTTGTGTTTGTTTCTCTAGTTGCTTAACGTCATGTTTTGTGTAGCTTAGTGATCATTAACTGCATGAACTTGTTTACCTAATGATTTAGTGAACATTAAATTGTTAGAGCTAGGATTGACAAATCTTAGTAGTAATTAGAATAAATAAACTTAGCTGTGCTAGAGAATGTGGATTGTGACAATAATTGCGTTTACATAATAAATCATACATAGCATATTCATATTCATAATTGGTTCTGTGTTTAATTGTGTATGACCATACATAGTTTGACATGAATTAATTAATTATTGGTAAAGTTAGAATTAAATTACTAATACAATTAAAACCAACTTGATAATCCATAATTATTAGCTAGCCATAAGGACGAAGTGGATTCAAACTAGACAAGAGTGTGTTTTACTTATTGATTGAATTTGAGTTAAGTTCGTTTGATCTTGTAAAATCAGATAAAACCCTTTCTAAACTTGTTAATAATTAGGTTAATTTGATAGCAAGTAGATTAATTAGTAACACCGTTCCCTGTGATCGACACCCAACTTACCCAAGCTATACTGTAATCTAACTAGGTACACTGCCTATAAGTGCATAGTTAGTTTAAGTTTGTTAGGTTATAAATATTAAAATTAGTGGGTACTTTCATGCATATCAAGTTTTTGGCGCCGTTGCCGGGGAACGGCGCGTTTATTAGTTTATTTAGTTGCATTAGATTAGTTGACCCTTTTTGTGGGATAAAATCTGCAAAAAGTTAATTAGTTATTTATTTTTGTTTATTAGCTTAGTAACATGTTATTTTAGCAGAATTTTTTGATTTTTGTTTCTGTCACAGAATTCACGACGTGAGCTATATAAACTCAGACGTGAGAACTGTAGTTTTTAGTTTTTAAGTATTTTCTTTTTCTATTTCAGTCTTACATTTTTATTGTGTTTAGTTTGCAGGAGTTCATGACCAGAGGATCTACCACACCTTTGGTGCCACCAATTGAAGATCCCGAAGCTGCACTTCACATGAAGACTGATAAGAAGACACCACTGCAAGAATTAAAGTCATCATTTTCAAGAAAGTCGGTAAAGAAGACAGGAGAGTCAAGTTCATCTTCAAGGCACAAGAGCAATTTGAAGACTTGGATCAAATACCCATCCAAACCGAATCCGAATACGATACCGAGCCAGAATTTGAAGAACATATGAGCGAACCCGAGAACGAGCCAAGGAATGAGATGGAAACAATTGAAGAGATGTCCATGGGAGCTTACAAGAAGTGAATCTGAGAAGATGTGGGTCTTGGTTTACTCCAACCCGCAATACCTGCCACTGCCACATTCGAGCTGAAGGGGCACATCTTGATTGCACTGAAGGATATCCCATTTTTTGGGAAAGATCATGAGGATGCTTTTAAGCATCTAGATGAAGTCAATGACATTGCGGATTACTTCAATGTCCCAAATGTCAACAGAAACACCGTCTTGCTTAGGATGCTTCCCATTACTTTCAAGGGAGCTGCTAAAGAGTGGTTAAAATCACTTCCACCGGGTACAATCACCACTTGGGCTCAAATGCGCGAGCAATTCTTGGACCAGTTTTGCCCGCCATCCAAGATAGCTAAACTCAAGAAGGCAATAGCCAACTTTGAGCAATAGCCGTGGGAGTCATTATACGAAGCATGGGAGCGGTACAAGGGCTTGCTCAGAAATTGCCCTCAGCATGATCTAAATGTGCAACAAGAGATGTCAATCTTCTATGATGGGGTCAACGTTATGACAAGACAACTCCTTGACTCTCAAGGAACTGATTGAAGAATTCGCGAAGCACTCTCGCAAATACCACAACCCTAGGCAAGATGGAATTAAAGGCGGTGGAGGAGCCCAAACTGAAGAAATAGCAGCCATGATGGCTATGCTAAATAATATGGACCGGAGGTTGACACGAATGGACCACTCAATTCATGCCATAAGAGTGGGTTGTGAGAGGTGTAGTGGTCCGCACTTGAGCAAGGACTACAATTTAGATGAGTTTGGGAATAGAAAAGCTCAAGTGTGCTACTCGAGTGGGGATAAGTTTAATGAAGACTGGAGGAAACCAAAGAAGGAGTGGCTGCCATATGAAGAATATAAGAAGCAAAAAGAAGAAAAGTCCTGGAAAGAGGTTTTCAACACCAAAAGTGTGAAGGTCCATAATTTAGTTTACTTATTTGTTACTTAGAATATGTTTCACTATACTTTGATTTGTGTTAGTGTGTTAGTTGCTATTATGAGCAGCTGAATCTAGCTACTCTTGTTTAGCTAGATGAAGGTTCCAACTTATGAATAGCTTAATTTTTATGGATTTATTTAGTTGGTAAATTGCTTGTGTTTGATTTTTAGTTACCTAGCATGCTTGTGTTTGTTTCTCTAGTTGCTTAACGTCATGTTCTGTGTAGCTTATAGTGACCATTAACTGCATGAACTTATTTACCTAATGATTTAGTGAACATTAAATTGTTAGAGCTAAGATTGACCAATCTTAGTTAGTAATTAGAATAAATAAACTTAGCTGTGCTAAAGAACGTGGATTGTGACTATAGTTGCGTTTACATAACAAATCTTACATAGCATATTCATATTCATAATTGGTTATGTGTTTAATTGTGTGTGACCATACATAGTTTGACATGAATTAATTAATTATTGGTAAAGTTAGAATTAAATTAATAATACAATTAAAACCAACTTGATAATCCATAATTATTAGCTAGCCATAAGGACGAAGTGGATTCGAACTAGACAAGAGTTTGTTTTACTTATTGATTGAATTTGAGTTAAGTTCGTCTGATCTTGTAAAATCAGATAAAGTGTAACATCCAAAGTCTGGAAAGCCAAGAAACGAAAGGAAACCTTAAGTTTAAGGGACGACTCATCGAGTCCAAGGAGGAACTCGGCGAGTCCGAACGGGATCCGGGTCAAGGAGTAAGTAACCGACTCGGTGAGTCTAGTCTGAACGAGGAAAACCCTAAATCTGGGACTTGGAGAATATTTAAACGTCTCATTCTCTCCCATGGGGTTCCTTTACTGCATCTTTCAACTAGAACATCGAACACTAAGCCCCATTGTTGCTCATTCAAGCTTCTAAGCCATTTTTGGGTGATTTGAAGGAAGAAGAAGGAGGGGAATCATTGAAGCTTCAAGGATTGGCCTTAGATCTGAAGTTTGGGGAAACTTTCTGAGTTATTGAAGGTATTAAGTCGTTTTCCTCCTTTAGATCTATTATGGTTGTGAGTTTTGGGGATTTTTAGCCATGATTAGCTATCCATTTGAGTTAGAAGCCAGATCTGAAGTTGCTACTATGGATCTAAGCATATTTTGGCCTTGTGAAGCATAAAGTGTTTGTCCTTGAGTTGATTGTAGAGCCTCCTTGCCTTAAACCATAGTTTATGGTGTGTTTAGCCTAGATCTACTTCTCTATACGTAAAGTTTGCAACTTTACGTGAGGAATAGGCTTGGGAAGGGTAGATCTATAGTTTGGAGTCCATGCATGACTCAAAAGTCCTCTGCATGTATGAAGATCTGAATGGACTCGGCGAGTCCTTTGAGTGGACTCGGCAAGTAGCATGAAGATTAGGAGGAACTCGACGAGTGGGATGAACAACTCGTCGAGTAGGATGAAGATTGCCTTGGACTCGGCGAGTCTGTTCTTGGACTCGGCGAGTCAGGACGCGGAACCCCAAACCCTTAAAGTTGAGACTCGAATCAGTGAGTCGAGTGGAGACTCGATGAGTTGGAAAGGCCAGGACTCGGAAATCGGTAGACTCGGTGAGTCATGGACTGACTCGGCGAGTCGAGTCGCGAATGGAAGGACTCTGAGCATATGAACTCGGCGAGTCAATAGGCAGACTCGGCGAGTAGGGTTGACTTGGAAGGTTGACTTTGACTAAGACTTTGACGTTGACCAGAGTTAACTTGGTTGTCTTTCAGAGGTCAGTTAGACTAAGTGTTGCATTGGTATTGGTAGTTCGGGGGCTAGTGGAGCAGGAGTTTAGAAAGTTGTCGGGCAGCAGCTAGTGGGATCATCAGCAAGTTCAGTCAGTGCAGGTGAGTTTCCCTTTTGTGTGAATGGGTCTACGGCTACAATGCCGGCCCATGTAGTTATGAGTAAAAGACCCGGGGGTTAGCCCTAGGAACAATATGCTAGTATGATATTCAGGACAAGGTCCAATGATAGTGGGCGGGTGCCCAAGGAATGGGTTATGTGATAGTTTATACTTGTTGTCTGTGTGATACTTGTATGTGCCTGGTAGGGAGGTGAGTGTGGGCAAGGTCCCGTAACTCACCAGTATCAGAGTGTGGATGGTGTTCCACATCTCATTAGCAGCAGATCAGCGGTGAGGCCCAAGTTAGGGAAGGAGTGAGGGTGGGCTGGGCTCGTACTTCACTATCAGCAGGAGTATGGACGGGGTTCCATGACTCATCAGTAGCAGGACAAGGGCGAGGCCCAGAGATAGGCGATGCCTTAGGACAAGATCCATTAGTATGTGTTTAGCTTATTGTTGGGTTTTGAGCAATCTAACACTTCCTAAGTATGCATGCAACCCTAATAAACCTTGGATCTATGTTTGTCTAAATACATGCAAAATAATAATTTTCCAAGGTTTATACCCTATCTAACATGGCATGGGGAACTTTTAAACATAAAAGAGTTAGAAGAGATTACATACCTTTTTGATGGGATTGATTCTTTGGAGTTTGAGGGCCAAGCACCAATAGTGTGAATGCCTCAAATGGAATCACAAATCACCACAAACTCTTGGAAAACTTTGAGAGAGTACACACACTTCCAAATTTTGGCCACACACAAGCACACACACTAGTTCACTAGTTGCCATTTCATGCATCATAAGCATGCTTATATAGTGTGCATGGTTAGGGTGAAACCCTAATAACCCATGTCTTTTCCTTTCCAAGGATCCATGGGTTAAAAGCTCCATGGATCATCCATGGACTTCCATCCAAGCCTAGCCCATTAACAAATGAGTCTTATCCCACACTATATAAAACCAATAACCCATAATCTAATTAGTCTTCCTTTTAATCTCTAAATTAATTCATAATTAATTTAAGACTAAGACTAATTAAATAATATAACTTCAGATTAATATATTATAACTTATAATATATTAATAAACATATGTGTATAACTCTCATAAAATTATCCATAAATAGTTCGGATGAAATGCAACCCAAATGGACCATGCCGGGTCGGGTCAAGTATATACCAAATAAGTTATGGACTTAGACACCTTATCTAACAGACTCCCACTTGGATAAGTCTAATAACTGTATTTGCCTATATAACTTCAGGAACCAACCAACAATCGTAGCTCTCGAAAACTCCGCTGAACTATGAAGCGCCATTTTAAGACAAGTGATCATATAATCCTCTATTCTGATGATATCAGCCAGACAAGCACATGGAACTATGTCTTGCTTATTGTCTGGCAGTTGTTTCTCAATTTCCGATTTGTTTGACAAAGAACTTCACTGAACACATCGGTTTAGTTCTGACCGGGCCCGGTACATGGGTCAACACAAAATCATCGAGGGGCCCAAATATCGCTTCTATTTCTAGAAGGAACAGATAAACTTCGACTCATATGCTTGTTCTACTACTTGTTGAATTGTACACAAAGGCACGTTTTATAACATCAAGTTACTGATGCGTTTACGTGCAATCAATGCATAACCAACTCATAGGTAACAACTCATATCTCTAGGTTTGAAGATTTATATGATATTATCGTCTCACGATCACTCAAGATAAATTCCATGAAGTGATACAAGTGAGCGTGGGTTTATACCAATACTCATAACTTATGAGTACTCATGAATGTTGCAGCAACCATTGCCATGTCTAAACACCTTTAGCCATCTACAAACCCAATTCATGACAATCTTGATTCATACCTACTTCCGACGTATGATCAATTGTGGAGGTTTGAATAAATTAATTATTCTGGAAGTCAAAACATGCAAAACTGAAACAATAGTAAATAATTGACAATGACAGTAACACTTTACTCATAAATAAATCACAAATTTTATTCATCATCAAACGTTGATTACATTTTACAAGTTTCAGAAAAACTATCTAATCTGTAAAACTAATATCGTCTCTCAGCCCGATGCTCCTCGCATGATGAAAATGCTTAACCCTTGTCAGTCCCTTCGTAAGGGGATCTGCAGGATTCTCATCCGACGATATCCTCCTTGTCACGAGGAGTCCTTCTTCAATCTTGTGTCTTATGAAGTGATATTTTCTGTCAATGTGTCGGGATCTGCCATGATCTCTTGGTTCCTTGGCTAAGGCAACCGCACTATTGTTGTCACAGAAAATCTCCATAGGTTCCTTAATAGCTGGTACAACTCCAAGGTCTCCGATGAAGTTCTTTAGCCATATCGCCTCCTTCGCTGCTTCACTCGCTGCTATATACTCTGATTCACAAGTCGAATCAGCCACCGTCTCCTGCTTGGAACTCTTCCAAGAAATTGCCCCTCCATTTAAGGTAAAGATCCAGCCCGACTGAGAGCGGAAGTTATCCCTATCAGTCTGAAAACTAGCATCACTATACCCTAATACTCTCAAGTCATCACTCCCACCAAGGGTAAGGATCCAATCCTTAGTCCTCCACAGGTACTTGAGAATGTTCTTTACCGCGGTCCAATGAGCCTTACCAAGGTTCCCCTGATACCTGCTGACCATGCTCAAAGCAAAGGCCACATCAGGGCAGGTACAAGTCATAGCATACATGATCGAGCCAACAGCGGAAGCATACGGTAGTTGGCTCATCTCAGCTATCTCTGCCTCTGTACTCGGACTCTGAGTCTTACTCAATTTGGCATTGCTTTGGATCGGTAAATCTCCTTTCTTGGAATTCTCCATGTTGAACCTTTTCAACACCTTATCCAAGTAGGTACTCTGACTAAGTCCAATTAGTCTTTTACTCCTTTCTCTTAATATCCTTATCCCTAGGATATAGGCAGCCTCCCCTAGGTCCTTCATAGCAAAGCACTTCCCAAGCCAGGACTTGACCTCCTGCAAGGTTGGGATGTGATTTCCTATAAGTAGTATGTCATCCACATATAGTACCAAGAAGCTAACTATACCCCCATTAGCTCTGACGTACATGCAAGACTCATCTTCACTTCTCGAGAAACCAAACTCTTTGACCTTCTCATCAAAACAAAGATTCCAGCTACGAGATGCTTGTTTTAATCCATAAATGGACTTCTTAAGCTTGCATACTCTATTTGGGTACTCTGCACTGACAAAACCCTCTGGCTGATTCATGTACACATCCTCAGCCAGCTTTCCATTAAGGAAAGCGGTTTTGACATCCATTTGCCATATTTCATAATCATGAAATGCAGCAATGGATAGCATAACCCTAATAGACTTAATCTTTGCTACCGGCGAGAAGGTTTCATCATAATCAATACCTTGAGTTTGAGTAAAACCCTTCGCAAACAGTCGAGCCTTATAAGTATGCACTTTTCCTTCCATGTCGGTCTTCTTCTTGAAGATCCATTTGCACCCGACTGTTTTGCGGCCTGGTACATTGTCAACCAAGTTCCAAACTTGATTGTCATACATGGATTGTATCTCGCTGTCCATAGCCTCCTTCCATTTAGCAGACTCCGGGCCTGCCATGGCTTCCTTAACACTGCTAGGTTCATCCAAATTTACCAGTGTACTATCACTGATAAACGTATCACCTTCCGTAGTAATATGAAAGCCATAATAAAACGAAGGTGTGTTCTTAACCCATGTGGAACGCCTCGGAGGTACAGACATGTCAGCTTGCTCAACAGGAGTTTCCTCCTCAAGTTGATTGCTAGTGTCTGAGGTTCCTTCACCAATTGCTTCTTGAATTTCCTCAAGATCAATTTGCCTCCCACTGTCTCCTTGGCTTATAAATTCTCTCTCACGAAAGACCCCTCTTCTTGCTACAAAGACCACATTCTCATTGGGTCTGTAGAAGAGGTATCCGAAGGATTTCTGTGGGTAGCCGATGAAAATACACCTTTCACTTTGGGGTTCGAGCTTATCATGAGTCTCACGCCTCACGAAAGCCTCGCAACCCCAAATCTTGATGTGGTCTAAATTGGGAACCTTCCCAGTCCACATCTCATGAGGTGTTTTGGTAACCTTCTTTGTAGGGACTAAATTAAGGATATGGGCGGCAGTCTCTAAGGCATACCCCCAAAAAGAGATTAGTAACGAAACTCGACTCATCATAGAGCGAACCATGTCCAACAAGGTTCGATTACGCCTCTCAGCTACACCATTCAGCTGTGGTGTCCTGGGAGGAGTCAATTGTGAGACAATCCCACACTCCTTAAGATAGTCAAGGAACTCGGTACTAAGATACTCACCACCTCGATCGGATCGAAGCATCTTAATGTTCCTGCCCAATTGATTTTCTACTTCCTGTTTGAATTCCTTAAACCTTTCAAATGTTTCTGACTTATGTTTGATTAAGTAGACATACCCATATCTACTAAAACCATCAATAAAAGTCACATAATACCGATTAGCATCCCTTGTGGCGGTTTTGAATGGCCCATGTACATCAGTATGTATCTGGTCCAACAAACCCTCACCCCTCTCACAAGTTCCAGTGAAGGGTGATTTTGTCATCTTTCCAAGTAGACAAGATTCACAACTATCATCCGATTTAAGGTCGAATGATTCCAAGACTCCACTCTTTTGGAGTTGGCCTATGCGTTTCTTGTTTACATGTCCAAGACGACAATGCCACAATGATGCTTTATCTAGGCTAGTAGAAGAATCAATATACAACACATTATTTCCTAAGTTGTCTACAATCGACACAGTTTCATACACACCATCACAAGGTAACGCTTTAAAATAAAACACATTTTTAAAGAAAGCATTAATACTACCACATTCATTATCAAACGAAAAGGTAAAACCTTGTTTGTACAAAGCATGAAAAGAAATAATATTCCTCGCCATATCAGACGAGTACACACATTTATTCAAATCTAATTTTAACCCATTATTAAGCAACAAAGTATAAACTCCAATCTTGGAAACAGGTGAAGCCTTCCTATTCCCCATGATCAAGTTTATCTTCCCGTGCTCCACATCCTCACTTCTTCTTAGGCCCTGCAAATCAGAACATATGTGAATACCACATCCTGTATCAAGCACCCAAGAGTTAGAATATGTTGAGTAATTAGACAATATAGTGTAAATACTTGCATGGGTGGGTTTCACTTTCCCATCCTTTAGATCCTGCAAGTACTTAGGGCAGTTTCGCTTCCAGTGTGCCTTTTCATGGCAATAAAAGCATTCAGCATCCTTGGTAATGGCAGAAGGAGTGACAGAACCGCTCTTGGTCTTCGATGAGGAGCCTTCAAGAGACTTTCCCTTGGTACCCTTCGAAGGGTGCTTCCTCTTTTTCCCTTTGCCTTGCCCGATAGCTAAAACAGGGGTAGATGTTGGAGTAGGAGTAGTAGAGGTAACAACCGCCTTGCCCTTAAGACCGGATTCAGCGGTCTTCAAGAGTTCTTGAAGCTTGCTGAGGGTAACTTCCTCCTTGTTCATATGATATGTCATACGAAAATGATCATAACAAGAAGGTAAGGAGTGCAAAATGATGTCAATTGCCAACTCCTCAGGGATGTTCACATTCAGCTTCAGCAAACGGTCCACATACCTTTGCATCTTTTGCATGTGAGCCGTGACGGAATCACCGTCCTTCATGCGGGTAGTTATTATGGAGGAGATTATTTCATACCGCTCCTGACGAGCACTCTGATGGTACCTTTCCATCAGGTCTTGGTGCATCTCAAAAGGGTAGAAATCTTCATATGACTTTTGGAGTTCGGCTGTCATCGTGGCCATCATGATACATGCCACCTTAGTAGCATCTCTCTCATGAGTCCTGAATTCAGCGATCTCCTCAGGAGTAGCAGTAGACTCATCAAGTTCTTTTAACTCCTTATCGAGGACATATTCCTTGTCCTCATAACGAGTAACCATCCTGATGTTCCTAATCCAATCCATGAAGTTGGAACCATCAAAGATGACCCTCCCACAAAGATTCATGAGAGAGAAAGAACCAGTTGGGTTAGAGCCCGAAGCATTAGTGTTGGAAGACATCTGAAAGAAGAAAGCAAGTTTAGATTAGATATATAGAATCCTTAATAAGACACCCAAATGTAATATTAAGGCTAGGACCCAATCACAATATATTATACTTAGAAGAGGGATGCCGTAATCTAAGTAATAATATATCTGAAAGGTAGGTGAATGACGATTCACCAATTTCCACCATGAAAAACAAAATGAATTATTAGGTTTTAATTGGATTTCAAATTCCTAGATTCTTTTGAGATTCATTGAACTTTTCAATGGCATGTTTCAATCTCGATTGTGCCCTTCAAGTTTTGTGACTGGGATGCCGAGGATCACAAAACAAGGTGTGAATAACCATGCTAATTCACTTGGTACCCTTAATATTATCACCTAATCAATGTGCCGGTTAACCACACACGCTCCATTGATCTATGACAAACATTAAGTCACCCTTCGTGATCCTTACTAGTCCAAGTTAGTGTGCCGGTTAACCACACACGCTCCACCAACGACTTGGTAAGGTACAAAGTGTGAATTCCATGGACTAGCACCATGTTCACATTTTTCCTAAAATAACTAAGATTGGGAATTAAAGAGGTTTAGTTACTTTATAATAATCATTATACTTTTAATGAGAATTTAAAGTCATTGTCCTACCCGTTCGGCTAACGAACCTCCACCAGTCAAGCAAGCGGTGGGTGAGAGTGGACACCCATTAAGTCGCCATTTTATAGGCAACAACCTTATACCCACCTTATAGACCGGCTTCGTGAATGAGGCCTACTAATGTTAGAACGACTTATTCTTATACATATATATAATAATTAACCATTAATGTTATAAATAGAATAAGGGTTGAATTTTAACTATTAAAACTCTAAGGGTTGGAATTAAAGTTTATTAAAGTGTGTGAAACTTTACAAATTCCAAAACTTGAGGGTAAGTTTTGTAACTATCCAAAACTTTTCATTTCATAACTTATGAATTAAAGGTTCATAAAAATGAAGACTCTTCATTTTCATGTAACTTATGTGTTTAAATGTGTGTGTTAAAGAAAGTGACCTTTGGATATCCATAACTTGAGGACAAATTATGGACTCCATTAAAACACATAAATGATCAAGAATTAATTCTAAACAATTCAGCAAATAATTCCTATCATCTTCTAAATTCATAAGAACATGAACATGATCATCAAAATTTCAAGAATTATATGAACACATAAAAATCATGGAATTTTGATATATGCTATTGTAAATGGATTAGAACAACCATTACACCAACTAAAATAAGTTTTAAAACACCAAAACAATTTAGGGTAATGTTTCTAGTCCATTTCCAGCAGCAAAAGTCGAAAATCTGCACTCTGTCGCTCCTACTCGTCGAGTGCATGAACCTACTCGGCGAGTAGGTTGAAGATACACATAGACTCGGTGAGCCCCCCCATGGACTCGGCGAGTTCATCAGGCAGACAACAAGTTTTTCGACTTTTTCAACTATTTTGCATCAAGTATCAAACAAGCAAGCCTAGGCTCTGATACCACTGTTGGGTTTTGAGCAATCTAACACTTCCTAAGTGTGCATGCAACCCTAATAAACCTTGGATCTATGTTTGTCTAAATACATGCAAAATAATAATTTTCCAAGGTTTATACCCTATCTAACATGGCATGAGGAACTTTTAAACATAAAAGAGTTAGAAGAGATTACATACCTTTTTGATGGGATTGATTCTTTGGAGTTTGAGGGCCAAGCACCAATAGTGTGAATGCCTTAAATGGAATCACAAATCACCACAAACTCTTGGAAAACTTTGAGAGAGTACACACACTTCCAAATTTCGGCCACACACAAGCACACACACTAGTTCACTAGTTGCCATTTCATGCATCATAAGCATGCTTATATAGTGTGCATGGTTAGGGTGAAACCCTAATAACCCATGTCTTTTCCTTTCCAAGGATCCATGGGTTAAAAGCTCCATGGATCATCCATGGACTTCCATCCAAGCCTAGCCCATTAACAAATGAGTCTTATCCCACACTATATAAAACCAATAGCACATAATCTAATTAGTCTTCCTTTTAATCTCTAAATTAATTCATAATTAATTTAAGACTAAGACTAATTAAATAATATAACTTCAGATTAATATATTATAACTTATAATATATTAATAAACATATGTGTATAACTCTCATAAAATTATCCATAAATAGTTCGGATGAAATGCAACCCAAATGGACCATGCCGGGTCGGGTCAAGTATATACCAAATAAGTTATGGACTTAGACACCTTATCCAACACTTATGTGATGTGATATGTTTATGTGCTATTATATGTTAGCGGGCGAGGCCCTGTGACAGGCGAGGCCTAAGTGAAATAGATCTGTATCCGAGCGGGGCTTGAAGCCAGGCGGGGCCGTTGTAGCGGGCGAGGCCCAGTATGTGCAGTATGTGGTTATGCATGGTATGTGGTAGGGTGGGGAACTCACTAAGCTTCATGCTTACAGTTTTCAGTATTGGTTTCAGGTACTTCCGGTAGCGGAGGGAAGAGCTCGGGGTGATCGCATGGCACACACCATAGATTAGACAGCCTGGGAATGTTTACTCTGATAACGAACATGTGTTTTGGAAATTAATACTCTGATTATGTTTTGGAATGATAACTTTGATTTAAAGTAATGTTTTATTAAAAGAAATTTTTAGTCTTGAATTTTGGGATGTTACAAGTTGGTATCAGAGCCTTGGTTTGAGGGATTCGGGCATACTCTCAGGTGTGCCTGAACTCATACTAAGGGGCCATATAAAAAGTTTTCAAAAAAATGAAAAGACAGTTTTGTAAAAAGGAAGTTTTTAGAATGAAGCAGTTTTAGAAAAGCAAAAAGAATTCAGAAACAAAAGAACTTTGAAAAGAGAAAAAGGGTGTGGTGCATGCAATCAGCCGAGCTCAAGTAAGTACCCCAAAATACCCATACAAGTTTATGTTATGATTATCAGTTAGTAGAACAACATGCTAGATTAGGACTAAGGATCTAGGGAGGATGACTTATGTGCCTGTTATATGTGCTTTGAACTGCATGATAGTGCTGATTAGACAATAGTAGGATAGCATGTTTAGGTTATGCCTGAGTTTATGAGTTTGTGTTGCATGCTAGTTCAGATTCTTGCTATGAGATTATGATTGATTGAGTATGTTATGGTTACATTTTCCCTTGTCTAAATGATGCTTGCTTTGTGCAATATGGGTTTCCGAGTGATGGGAGTTAGCTATTAGGTGGATACATCACATCACATGTGATCAGGGTTGAATAATCTCAGAGTGTTGGATTTGGCCCTATTTCGCAGCTTTTGTTTGAGTCCAACCATTGTAGGGACGAGTCTTGTACTCGAAGGATTATCTGAGCCTCGTCACATGTGATGGTATCCAGGTAACGGCTAATTGGCATCACAAGGGGACCTTCAGCAGCTGAGGACTAGTTTGAGTTGAGTCAGAGGCTTCCCTAGGGTAAGCCTAGGATGAGATAGTGCTGGGAGCAGTAGTAGTGGAAAAGGGACCTGGTGGAGTCAAAGCAATTCTTGAGGAAAGTACGGACAGATGTGGAAGGTAGTATGGGCCCATACTACTGAAAGCAGAGGATCCGTACTCGATTCGGGAAGGGTCGAGACAAGACCAGGAACCTGGTAGTGCGTGTGTTTGGTCTCGCAGCAGCTATAAGTATTTTGATAGAGGATGTATTATATTTTCAGCATGGTGACGTTGCGAGAGAGACCAGTGAGCGGACCAGGCGCCGGAGAGCGATCAAGCTCGGGTTCAGGAGCCGAGCAGCTCGAGGAGCGAATGAGAGAGTTAATATCAGCCAAGGTTACGCGCAATATTCTGGATCAGACTCCTGTGATCTTTGGCACGGTCAAGGAGGGTATATTGGAGATTTTGGATGAGAGGCTGGGAGCCTTCCGTACGGAGATGATGGCTTTGATGGGAGCGCGTACCTTGACATTTCGAGAGTTCAGGGCTTGCGGGGCACTTGATTATCATGGGGCTAGGGACCCCATCGCTAGCAGCAGATGGTTGGCTGATGTTACCGATGCATTCCGTACGAGCCGGTGTCCTGAGGGGGACAAGGTCAGACTCGCTTCCTGTCTTCTGAAGGATAGAGCGAGGGATTGGTGGGAGGAGATTGGTCATGCTCTGGGGGATGATGTCTCGTTGGACGCGATGACATGGAGCGATTTCTCGGCCAGGTTCAGGGCGGAGTTTTCGCCGATTATTGAGGTGAAGCAGTTGGCACGGGAGTTTCAGGATTTGACGTAGACCACTGAGACTGTGGCGGAGATCACCACCAAGTTCAGGGAGAGGGCTCTTCTTGTACCACAGTATGTCGTAGATGAGGAGATGAAGAAGGCCTGATACCATGAGATGTTGAGGGCTGACATCAGGGAGTTCGTGAGCAGGTCCGGTTGTAAGACGCTGGAAGATATGATTTCTCGGGCCAGAGAGAGCAAAATTGATTTGGAGCAGATCTGGAAGAGGAAGTCGGATGAGGTTTAGGTAGCCGCGGGTTCGGGCAAAAGGCCCAAGGGGTCGGATTCGAGATCGAGGGATTATCAGCACCGCAGCCGATGCGGGAAGTGTGGCAGGATGCACGGGGGCACGTGCAGGGGTGGTAGCGGCGGTGAGTTTGGCGGCTTCAAGTGCGGTCGGACTGGTCATTTCAGCAGGGATTGTAATATTACGACCACTCAGGGATCCGACTTGATATGTTTTCACTGTAATCAGCAGGGCCACAAGAAGGCCCAGTGCCCCAGTTTGCTTCCGACAGGACGGGTGATGGCACCTGCCCCTGCAACTTTGAGGATCACAGACGGCCGTCAGGGCCGTGCAGAGGCGCCTGCAGTAGGAGGCAGGGCTTTTCAGATAACTACCTTGGAGGCGCAAGTAGCATCGGACGTTGCAGGTATGCGACTTCAGTTTTCAGTTCTTTTAATTGTGCATGATTATATTGTTATGGTTCTGCATCATTATCGGTATTAGAATTTTATTTTTGTGCGGCTTGCTTGTTATCGAGTTATATGTCATCTGTATACCTTGGATATTTGAATGGTAGTTAGGGGATGTGCCCTATTGGAGAAGGTTATATAGGATACAGTAACTGTAGCATGGTCGAGAGGAACTTGGTACGTCTCGCTAGTTTGGAGTTGTATAGTTTAGAGATGGATTGGTTAGATCCCTAGCTATGGTAAGCTTGGGTCCCTCAGCCGATTGACTATGGAATGGTAGCAAGGATTGGGACTTCTCTTCGAGCGTTGAGTAGCAATGGGTAAGAAGGATCGAAGTGGGGGTGAATCCTCCGAGTGTGCAAAGGTAAGAGCACAAAGATCTAGAATGCGTGCGCAGCCTCCGAGAAGGAAAGGAAGTGGTACAACGTTTGATGGATTGAGGAGTTCAGGGTTAGGAGTTTGAGAAACTCCCCCTCAGCCAGTGCGTGTATTGGTGATGGTTAGTATGTGGTTGGGAATTCAGGTTGGAGGATCGCCTGTAGGACTCGAGTGAGTCAGAAGGAGGATCATGAGAACTGATAGCATGGGGTGCTTTCGTATTAGCAGTCAGTGGTGGAAAGTGTTGTAAGACTATGGGGCAGCCGTAGCATTCACTAGCAGTCAGTGGTGGAAGGTGTTGTAAGACTACGAGGCAGCCGTAACATTCATTAGCAGTCAGTAGTGGAAAGTGTTGTAAGACTATGGGGCAGCTGTAGCATTCACTAGTAGTTAGTGATGGAAGGTGATGGAAGACTGCGGGTAAGCCGTAGCATTCCATAGTAGCTTCGTTGGCGGATTTGGGGCGAGGCCCTTATCTCCTAGTGATCAGATAGGGATCAGGAATGGGTAGTGGATGAGAATGATAAGGAGTTTGCCTGTATAGCCCTAGAGAGGTGAGACCTTGGGAGAGGCCGCTCCAGGATATAGTTGGGTGAGACCCGTGGGCGACGCCCATGTGAGAATAGCAGTATAGGTGAGACTTGAGAGCAAGGTTGCTCAGTAGTATGGTTGGGTGAGACCCGTGGGCGAGGCCCAAGCGAGAGTGGCTAGACAAGTAGGACTAGAAGGATAGAGGCAGGTGAGACCCGTGGGCAAGGCCCGTGAGTTTTAGCAGCATAGATGGGACCTGGTAGGGACCATAGTGTCAAGATAGGGGATCGGGGATCCCAGGAATTGTAGTGCCTGTATGGAAGAATAGATTGATCAGCTATAGGTGGTTGAAGTTTCTTTGAAAGTCGTTGGGAGCGACTAGGAGTTGTGTTGGGTCTAGTTACCGGTGGAAGCCGGTAATCAAGATATTGATAGGTTGGTAGGGACCAGGGTGGTCTCCGTTCATCCGGAAGTCAGATGAGGAATGACAGAATTTTCAGTCAGTAGTAGTGCGGGTAAGCAGTCTATGGTGGAATTCAGTTAGTTGATCGTGGGGTGCTCGATACCAAATTATAGTAGAAAGAAATGCCCAGTGGATACTGGCGATAATGACCCGTACTGGAAGTAGCGGAAGTAATGGATTTGGTGAAGATAGGATCTTCACAGTGACAGAGGAAATAGTTGGTTATGGAGCGTCGCCTTGGGAAGGCAAGGAAATCGCGCAAGGAAAGAAGGGGTGAACCCCTATGGGTTCAGTGCAGTACTCGGTGAGTACCAGAAAGATTGTCGATTGAGTAAGTTGTGTTTCCAGAATGTTCAGGGTCAGGGTTGACCCGAGACTATTATCCGCAAGGATTTATGTTAGTCAGAAGGACCGGGTGGAGGACCAGCGACGGTAGGCAGCTGGTGTTGGGGTAATTAGTAGGGTATTAGAAGCAGATCGCAGGCGGTGGGCCATAGCAAACTTCGAGCACGAAGTTTAGTTTAAGTGGGGGAGAGTTGTAACACCAAAAGTCAGGAAGGCCAAGAAAGGAAAGGAAACCCTAAGTTTAAGGGACGACTCGTCGAGTCCAAGGAGGAACTCGGCGAGTCCGAGCGGGATCCGGGTCAAGGAGTAAGTAACCGACTCGGCGAGTCGGCCAATGAGACTCGGCGAGTCTGGTCTGGACAAGGAAAACCCTAAATCTGGGACTTGGAGCCTATTTAAACGTCTCATTCTCTCCCCTAGGGTTCCTTTACTGCCTCATTCACCTAGAACATCAAACCCTAAGCCCCATTGTTGCTCATTCAAGCTTCCAAGCCATTTTTGGGTGATTTGAAGGAAGAAGAAGGAGGGAAATCATTGAAGCTTCAAGGATTGGCCTTAGATCTGAAGTTTGGGGAAACTTTCTGAGTTATTGAAGGTATTAAATCGTTTCCCTCCTTTAGATCTGTTATGGTTGTGAGTTTTGGGGCTTTTTAGCCATGATTAGCTATCCATTTGAGTTAGAAGCCAGATCTGAAGTTGCTACTTTGGATCTAAGCATATTTTGGCCTTGTGAAGCATAAAGTGTCTGTCCTTGAGTTGATTGTAGAGCCTCCTTGCCTTAAACCCCAGTTTATGGTGTGTTTAGCCTAGATCTACTTCTCTACACGTAAAGTTTGCAACTTTACATGAGGAATAGGCTTGGGAAGCGTAGATCTACAGTTTGGAGTCCATGCATGACTCAAAAGTCCTCTGCATGTATGAAGATCTGAATGGACTCGGCGAGTCCTTTGAGTGGACTCGGCGAGTAGCATGAAGATTAGGAGGAACTCGACGAGTGGGATGAACAACTCGTCGAGTAGGATGAAGATTGCCTTGGACTCGGTGAGTCTGTTCTTGGACTCGGCGAGTCAGGACGCAGAACCCCAAACCCTTCGAGTTGAGACTCGAATCAGTGAGTCGAGTGGAGACTCGGTGAGTTGGAAAGGACAGGACTTGGAAATTGGTAGACTCGGCGAGTCATGGACTGACTCGGCGAGTCGAGTCGCGAATGGAAGGACTCTGAGCATATGAACTCGGTGAGTCAATAGGCAGACTCGGCGAGTAGGGTTGACTTGGAAGGTTGACTTTGACTAAGACTTTGACGTTGACCAGAGTTGACTTGGTTGTCTTTCGGGGGTCAGTTAGATTAAGTGTTGCATTGGTATTGGTAGTTCGGGGGCTAATGGAGCAGGAGTTCAGAAAGTTGTTGGGCAGCAACTAGTGGGAACATTAGCAAGTTCAGCCAGTGCAGGTGAGTTTCCCTTTTGTGTGAATGGGTCTACAGCCACAATGCCGGACCATGTAGTTATGAGTAGAAGACCCGGGGGTTAGCCCTAGGCACAGTATGCTAGTATGATATTTAGGACGAGGTCCAATGATAGCGGGCGGGTGCCTAAGGAATGGGTAATGTGATAGTTTATACTTGTTGTCTGTGTGATACTTGTATGTGCCTGGTGAGGAGGTGAGTGTGGGCGAGGTCCCGTAACTCACCAGTAGCAGAGTGTGGATGGTGTTCCACATCTCATTAGCAGCAGATCAGGGGCGAGGCCAAAGTTAGGGAAGGAGTGAGGGTGGGCTGGGCCTGTACCTCACTATTAGCAGGAGTGTGGATGGGGTTCCATGACTCATTAGTAGCAGGACAAGGGCGAGGCCCAGAGACACGCGAGGCCTTAGGACAAGATTCGTTGGTATGTGTTTAGCTTATGTGATGTGATATGTTTATGTGCTATTATATGTTAGCGGGCGAGGCCCTGTGATAGGCGAGGCCTAAGTGAAACAGATATGTATCCGAGCGGGGTCTGGAGCGGTGGGGCCGTTGTAGCGGGCAAGGCCCGAGGTAGGGGGTGAGGCCCAGGATAAAGGGCGTGGCCCAGTATGTGGTTATGCAAGGTATGTGGTAGGGTGGGGAACTCACTAAGCTTCGTGTTTACGGTTTTCAGTATTGGTTTTAGGTACTTCCGATAGCGGAGGGAAGAGCTCGGGGTTATCGCATGGCACACACCATAGATTAGACAGCCTGGGAATGTTTACTCTGATAACGAACATGTGTTTTGGAAATTAGTACTCTGATTATGTTTTGGAATGATGAATTTGCTTTAAAGTAATGTTTTATTAAAAGAAATTTTTAGTCTTGAATTTTGGGACGTTACATAATACCCTTTCTAAACTTGTTAATAATTAGGTTAATTTGATAGCAAGTAGATTAATTAGTAACACCGTTCCCTGTGATTGACACCCGACTTACCCAAGCTATACTGTAATCTGACTAGGTACACTGCCTATAATTGCATAGTTAGTTTAAGTTTGTTAGGTTATAAATATTAAAATTAGTGGGTACTTTCGTGCACATCATTGCAGTTTTTGGCAGCATGTATGGTGGTGTGGGAATGAATAAGAGGATCCTTGTGGTATGGTTGCGATGAGATGAGATCAATGGTCTGCTTTCCTTGAATATAGTCAGGTAAGGTGCTAGTTGATTGCTTTAGGTGATTAGGGAACTAAATTGGGAATGCCAACTTCTGTTGTTTCTGATATATCCCAACTTGAGAAAGATGCCTCGTGTATTTATAAATGATCCTCACACTGAATTGACGGTTGGGGATTTTTAAGTGAGGAGTGTAGAAGCCCATTCTTTGCTAGATAGGAAGTTGGTGTCATGAATGGATTGTCTATTATTGCTTATGCATCTAAATGGAATTGGCAATGTTAGAAACGGTTATGATTTGAAATTTATGAGGTCTTCATCTGAGATTCATAACCTCTTATGGTTTCTCGGTCCTTATCTGGAAGATCATCTTGTGTGTGTTATACATTCTAAGAGTCAGAGATGGTTTGTACTTGGTTGAGTCGGTTTGAGATATGGATTAATTGCAACACCAGTGGGTCGTAAATCGAACCCTAAGTGGGGGAGAACTGGGAATTCTTCTTGGAGGATCATTGATATGTTCAAGTCTATGGTACTGGATGAATGGTACATAGGGGCCTGTGGATCGGGTATCCGAGACCTTATTTCAAGATTTGGTCAAGTTAGGTAGGGCTGCAAACAAGTCAAGCTACTTGCGAGCTACTCGGGATCGACTTGGTAAAAGCTCGACTGATTAGTATTTAACAAGCCCGAGTCGAGCTCGAGCCTAATTTTAGGCTTGTTTATTAAATGATCTCGAGTTCAAGCCTACATAACAAAGATCGATTAGGCTCGTGAACCTAAACGAGCCTATATATAAATATAACAAATATTTTTTATTTTTTATTTTATATATTAAATACAAATTTGGAAAATTAGGGAATTGGGTTTTTGGTCTTTAGGGGAAGTTTCATTCAAGTTTTGTCTTTTTTCATATCAAATAATGGATCCGCTACTCCTAAAGTCTCTCTAGTCTGCCCTGTTTCTGTGATTTGCTAATCCGGCTACTTCAATCGGCGGCGATCATGCACTACGACAACCAGTCGAACATCGAAGTTTGTCCTTCAATTGAGCGTTGTCGTCCGGCATGGAGAACCGTCTCATAATTTGCTATAGCAGTATATATGTGCTTATCCCCTTCTGAAATAGGTTTATCTCATACGATTTTTAAAGTTACACAACGAATTGTATGTTTGTTGTTTATTAAACTGTTATCAGTTTTTGTAATTTCAATATCTGCGTTTGTTTCATTTACGTCTCATATCGGTGAATTTTGCATATTCATCTCGGATCAGTTTTTATTATCAGTTCTTTATTAATCTGTTATCGGTTTTTGTAATTTTGAGATCTTCATTAAGACGCATTTTGCATATTAAAGCCCTAAATCGATTGCATGACCTCACAATAGTTACAAATTTGTTAATTTTAATTTTATATTACTTTGGATTAATATTGATTAATTTCATTTGTATTAGGTTTGTTTTGCTTCTTATTGATTTTATTAGGTTTGTTTTTCTTCTGATTCAGTCTATTGTCTACGGAAATCAATTTGATCAAGTAGTCGGAGAGTTTCATCCAATGGAAGGGATTGAGAATAAGGAGCAATCTTTGCCTATAAATATAGATGCTGATGAACAACCAACTCCTCAGAATCATATTCTAAGTGACAATGGCAATATTGAACAACAAAATGCAGAAATCCAAGGGGAAAAGAGGAAATAGTAATGAAATGAAAACGGAAAAAAACATCAAATGCATGGGAAGGTTTCACTATTGTGACTCTATCTAATGGTACCAAAAAAGCTCGGTGTCAGCATTGTAAACCAAAGTTAACATATGGTGAAAGAGGGACTACACCAACATTAAAAAGGAACTTGTTTATATGTAAGTTGTAACACCACGACTCCCAGGTATAAATTTTAATGTTTTTATATTCATTATTAGAGACCTACTCGACGAGTTGGCTGCCCCAACTCGTCCTGTAGAGATGGATATGGGCACGTGGTTTATGAAACCTACTCGACGAGTAGAGGGTATGCATGAAAACCCTAATTTTTAGGGTTTGCACCCTACTTAAAGGACCTTAAGTCCTTTCCCCCAGCCACCCTTGCCACTTTTCACATCTAGAAGCAAACCCTAATCAATCTAACCCTATTTTGAGCATGTGTGAGGCTAAAAGTGTGTGTTTGGTTCATTTGTTGAAGAGGCTTGAGGATTTAGAGGCTTCGAAGGAGAAGAAGATTTTAGATCTAGTATCTACATCGTGTTGGCATCCAGTTGAAGGTAAAAAAGTCTTTACCTTGGCTTTCCATTTCTTAGATCTCTTCTTATTTTAGTATATGGGCATTTTCGGTGCAAAAGGGGGTCATTCTCGGGTTTGAGCTTGTCTTGAGAATGTGGTCTCAGATCTGGACTCCTCTAGGCCCTCATGAACATAAAGTTCTCGACTTTATCTAGCCCTAGCCCTTTTCCATGTCCTAAACCTCTTCCTAAGGATAGTTTTTATTATTTTAGCTTCTTGAAGCCTTGCATGCATGCAAAGTTAGAAACTTTACGTGATAACTACACCCTAGGAGACTAGATCTCCACTTTGGAGCCTTGGTTTCGCTTAAAAGCGTCTAAATGAGGAAAGGACTGAAGGAACTCAACGAGTTGTATAGCCAACACGACGAGTTGGATGAGGGTTTCCCGCTTTCTAGATTATGCATGAACTCGGCAAGTTAACGAGATGACTCGATGAGTTGGTTAGGGTTTTTCCCGATATTCTGGATAATGCATGGACTCGACGAGTTACTTGGTAACTCGGCGAGTTGATTGGGGTTTTCACGAATTTCTGTGTTCTGAAGGAACTCGACAAGTATGTAAGCTATGCTCGACGAGTTGGGTCAACATGGACTGTTGACCTTGACCGTTGACTTTGACTTTGACCAAGGGTTGACCAGTTTGACTTATGAAGGTATTTTGGGAATTTATGGAATTGGATCAATTGTTGTTGTAGGTGTTGGTGTTTGGAGCCGTTTTTCAGGAGTTTGATATTTCAATTCTGATCGACATTCTGAGGTGAGTTGTCCTCACTATACTAACAGGGTCGAAGGCACCAATGTCGACCCTTATTGGATTGTTATCCTAGTTATTGCATGATGATATGCTTAGTGACCTGTTAGGTCAGTATCCTGGTATATAGGATGATGCTATGTTTAGTGACCTGTTAGGTCGGTATCCTGGTATGTAGGATGATGTTATGATTAGTGATATGTTAGATTGGTTTAACTGTTTATAGATGCTAGCATTTGTTATCTATGTGTTGATTGTATGCTTGGGGGTGGGTTGAGGCGGAACCGCTTTGTGTTGTAGGCCAACATACCTAGGGCGGCCCAGATAGACTGCAGGCCCAATGGGGTATGCCAATGAGGCCGAAGGCCCGAAGAACGGTCCAGACAGGCTGAAGGCCCTGTAGGGAAGACCAAACATGTTGAAGGTTCTGAGAGTGGGCCAGATAGACTGAAGGCCCAATGAGGGTGGTCCAGTCATACTGTAGACTATATATGCATGTTGTTTATTATGATATGTTTATGGTTTGTATGGCTCTGGTATTTTGGGGGAACTCACTAAGCTTCAGGCTTACAGTTTTGGATTTTGTTTCAGGTACTTTTGATGATTGCGGGAAGGCAAAGGCATGATCGTGCACCTCCTCACATTTTTATGATTTGATTTTTGGGATACTATGATATGAAACTATTTTGAAAACATTTTGTAATAAATAATGGTTTTTGAATGCTTGAAAAAGTTTTAAATTTTTATGAATTTTATGGATGTTATACAAGCCACATAAAGATTTTGAAGAAAAACATAATTTATTGAATTTTCCACCTATTAGGTATGATGGGGATGCAGGACATGAGAAACTCCCTTCATTGATTAGGTAGGATGCAAAGTATGATAGTAACAAAATGTGAGAAGCAATAGCTACTTTGGTATTAGGTACTGAGTAACCTTTCTCTATTATGGAGGATGATTTATTTGTGCATATGATGAAGATAGCTACTCCATTATTTGAGAAAACAAACAGGACATCAACCAAATCGGATTGTTTTAAGATACACGAGCATAAGAAAAAAAATACTAAAAGCTCTTACAAAACAGTCTCAAAAATCAGTTTAACCACTAATTGTTGGAAGTCATCTAATTAGAAGATTAAGTACATGGTTATCATAAGGCAATTTATTGATCATAATTGGAGGTTTGATTTCTTTCTATATTTTTTTAATAAGGTTTTTCCATTTTACTTAATATATTTATATTGGTATATGGATTTGCTTTTGTAGATTGCAAAAACGTGTCTTGAGTTTTGTACATGTTCCTCCTCCTTGTATCGGACTTGATATTTCTGATGGTATCTATAAATGTTTGAAGCATTGGGAAATTAAGGACAAGATATTCATGATATATGTAGACAATGTTGCATACAATGACAGGGCGTTAAGAAGACTGAATTTTTTTCTAGCGTGAGAAAACTTACATGTGATGGTAGGTTGTTTCATGTTAGATGTTGTGCACATATTTTGAATCTTCTTGTGAAAGATGAGATTGCTATGATTTATTATGTTATCGGGGAAGTTCATGAGGGTATAAAATATATTAAATATTCTGAGGCAAGACGTTAAACATTTTCAAATATTGCACATCAACTTCAAATACAAGATAGAAAGTTATTACTTGATGTTCCAACACGAAGGAATTCAACCTATGATATGTTGTCGGTTGCATTAAAATTTAAAGATGTTTCCCAAGGTATACCTTATTATTAATAAAAATAATTTTGAATAATGTGATTTTCATATTTTCAAATATTGCACATTACTATTTTTTTTATTTTCATAGATTTGCGGAGTATAAGCCACATTACCATCACCTGCCTAATAACGAGGAGTGGGCACATGTAGAGAGCGTGTGTGAAGTCTTGAAGGTTTTCAAGCTGCATATTACTGTTATTTAAGTTTTCTTTTAAATATTTATCATGCCTAATAGCAAACCAACTTTTTTTAGGTATGCACAAATGTCATTTCTGGAAGTGATTATCTAACATCCAATTTGTATTTGATTGAGGTGTTTAGAGTAAAAGAAACTTTGGAAAAAGGTGCTCTATCAAAAGATGATTCAATTAGGACTATGGTGACTAAGATGAAGGAGAATTTTAACAAGTATTGGGGGAGTTCCATGTTGTTATGGCTATAGCTTTAGTATTAGATCCAAGATTGAAAATGAAGTTAGTAGAATTTACTTTCCCAACCATATACTCCAATGTTGAAAAGAACATTGAAGAAGTGAAGAAAGCACTTTATGAAATGTACGAAGAGTATTTGGAAATACATGATGCATCAGTCCGAGAAGCTACAACGTCTACAAATGGATGTGGGGGAGATGATGCTTCAAAAAGAACATCACGGGTCAAAATGAGAGGCTTTTGGGAAGTTTATAAAAATACAGACTTGGAGAGACCAGAAAAGTCAGAAGTAGATATGTATTTGGAAGAAGGTGTTTATAGGGACCAAGGATAAAATGGAATGGATTCATTCAATGATTTGGAGTGGTGGAATGTTCATAAACTAAAGTATCGTGTTTTATCAATGATGGCTATAGATGTGCTTGCGATCCTGATTTTTACTGTTGCATCTAAGGAAACATTTGGTATTGGGGGTAGAGCAATTGATCGATACTGATCTTCATTGGAACCAAACAATGTTCAAAAGTTGATTTGTGGAGGAGATTGGATTAGACATGGTTATGGAATCAAGAAAAAAAATTAAAGGTACATTTGATAAATTTAAAACAAATGAACTAACAATTGTTTATTTAAGTTTATTAATATTTGATTGTGTTGGGTTTTGTTTACAGAAGGAGAAAATGCCCATTGAGGTTTTATTACCTATAGGGACAAGTAATACTTAAATGTGTAAGCTATTTTAATTTACTTGTAATCTTGTTGGTTTGATTAAATTATATTGCAGATCTCATAAAATGTTTTAATTTGCAGATTTTGTTGGGTTGAATTTCCTTCAAGGAAGACTGGCTTTTGAATATTGATAATATGTTATGTTAAAATTAAATTGTTTTATAGTACTTTTGTACTTTGAACTTCCATGATAGGAAGACTTTCTTTTGGATGACTTAATTAAATTTTTGGCTTGTATGTTGGAGTTTAAAACTTATTGAATTTGAAGATTTTATTTCTGCATCTTGGTTGGAATTTAAGTAGGCTGTACCTTGCTGAAAATTAAGTAAATTCATGTTATTTTGTAATTCATTTTGTAAACGAGCTTGTAATGAGCTCGAGCCAAGCTTAAGCTCGTTTAGGCTCAGTTGGACAAAACGAGCCGAGCCCAAGCCTATGTATTACTTCACGAGCCGATCTCAAGCAATGTATTTGGGGCTCAAAACGAGCTGAGCTCGAGCTCGAGCCATACAAATTTTAAGCGAGCCGAGCTCGAGCTTGGTCGGGCTTGGGCTCAGCTCGGCTCGTTTGTACCCATAAATTTAGGGGTATAGATCATGTCATTATCAATGTATGTGCTCAGGAAATACGCGAGTCGTCTCGCAGAAGGAAGTTGTTAGTCTGGGAGTTCGGGAGTTCGTTATAGCCATTGGTTCCTTTATAGATGCCGATGAATAGATCAGAAGGCGCTAGGGTCGCTCAGGTTAGGAATCGATTGTTGAGGTATATATCAACTCGTTGTATGGATTTCTATTTTTACTCTAGATTGGGCAGTTGGCGAACGGTAAATCAGTTTCAGAGATGGGTATGTTCAGCACCGCATGATTTTTGGTTCAGTAGTGTATTGGTTCGTTGGATTAGGTATCAATGTATTCTCGATAATGATGGGTTTTAGGTAAAACAAATAAACTAGAAAACAATTCCTAAGTTCACATGCAACCTACTTTGGATCTATGTTTTATCTATTGAACATACAACTTTGAATTGCAAAACAAGAACCCTAGAGGAGAGAGGCTATAATCGAAATTTACAACCTAGGGTTTAGTAATTACATACCTTTCAATTGTTATAGTAAACAATTGATAATTCCCTTGATCTTGATCTTGATCTTCCTGGAAGCTTAGCACCACAAGTGTAATGCCTCTAATGGAATCACACCCAAACTAGCAAGAAGGAAAGTAGAGGAGAGAGGGGAGAGGGAGTATGAAAAATTTCGGCCCTTAGGGTTTCTTCAAAAGAAAAGGAGTGACCAAAACATGAACCAGGAGGCTCCTTATATAGCTGAGGGATCTAGGGTTTAGAGGAAACCCTAGTTATCCTTTGCTTAGGGCCTAAGCAAACCCAAGGGCCTTATCCAAGCCCCTATGGGTGAAATTATTAGGGTTTCCCCTAAAGATTTCGTCCACCCTTATCCAAGGGGGTTCTAGAGCCTTCCACTCAACTATTAGATAATTGCAAACTAGTCCCTGCACCTTATAATCAATTCTTTTAACCCCAAAATTAATTTTAATTAATTTCTGGCTAACAATTAATTACACAAAATGATTTCTCATTAATATATTAATCTTTTAACATAAATTCATTTATATTAATTTATTAATCTTATAATAAATTAATATCTCTCCTTTCATAATTTCCTTGTCTGGTTGCTAGGTTTGAGGGCAACCCAAAAGGACTGTGCTGCTATCAATTCAAGTACATACCAATTATAGTTATGGGCTTAGACACCTAATCCAATAGTCTCCCACTTGGATAAGTTTGTAACTATAATTGCTAGTATGCCTTCTAAATTTGACCAGCAAATTGTAGCTTCCAAAAAAAACTGCTGCCAAACTCTGACCCAGTCAGTTACGTGTCCTAAGATAAGTGATCATATAATCCTTCGTTCTGCTAGATATCCCTAGACAAAAGACATGGAATGCAATCAACCTCTTTGTCCAGAATCTATGTTTCCCGATTCCAGATTTCTGATGATGTAGGACTTCTAATTGAACACATCAATTTAGTCCTGGCTGGGCCCAGCACACAAGTCAACACCAAATCATCGAGGGGCCCACAGGTATCACTTTTCCCGTTAGGGAAAAAGGAACAAATAAACATTGACTCATATGCTTGTATCTTTTACTCATCAAACCATACATGATAATACATTTTATAACACCAAGTTACTGATGCGTTTTTGTATCACCAATGCATAGCCGACTTGCAAATCACAACTCATATATCTCTGTTTCAAGATTATAAGATATTATCGTCTCAGTATTACTCGTGATGAATTCCATGAAGTAATACTCTGAGCGAGGGTTTATCCAATACTCAAATCTCAATTTCTGAGTACTCATGAACGTTGCAGCAAATACATTGCCATGTCTATCCTTAGACAATCTACAATCCAGTTCATGATAGTCTTGATTCACTACTTACTTCCAAAAGTACGAGCGACTGTGGAGTTTGAATAATCTTATTATTCGGGAAGTAAAACATGCAAAAATGAAACACAATAATAAACAATTGACAAAAGGTAGAACCCAAACTTATAAATAATACTTTATTATTTAATCACCAAAAGTCAATTACATTTACTTTGTTACAAGTTTCAGAAAACTAATCTAACTACTAAAACTAATATCATCTTTCAGTCCTATGCTCCGAGCATGCTGAATATGCTTAGCCCTACTCAGACCCTTTGTGAGGGGATCTGCTGGGTTATCTTCAGATGACACCCTCTTCACTATAAGATGGCCTTCTTCTACTCTATGTTTGATGAAATGGTACTTTCTGTCGATATGTCTTGTTTTACCATGATCTCTCGGTTCCTTTGTCAAGGCAACCGCTCCTTCATTATCGCAGAACAGTTCCATAGGCTCCTGGATGGTTGGAACAACTCCGAGATCCCCGATGAAGTTCCTCAACCAAGCTGCTTCTTTCGACACTTCACTTGCTGCTATGTACTCTGATTCACAAGTAGAATCAGCCACTGTATCTTGCTTGGAACTCTTCCAAATAACTGCTCCTCTATTTAATAAGAATACCCAGCCTGACTGAGAACGAAAGTTATCTCTATCCGTCAGAAAGCTGGCATTACTGTAGCCATCTACTCTCAAAGTATCATTGCCACCAAGTACAAGGACCCAGTCCTTTGTTCTTTGCAAATACTTGAGTATATTCTTCACGGCTATCCAATGAGCTCTACCTGGGTTTCCCTGATAGCGACTGACCATGCTCAAAGCAAATGCCACGTCAGGGCGAGTACATGTCATAGCGTACATGATCGATCCGACAGCGGAAGCATAAGGTACACGACTCATGTCATCTATTTCCTCATCTGTACTCGGGGATTGAGTCTTACTCAATTTGGTATTTCTCTAGATAGGTAGCTCTCCCTTCTTGAAATGTTCCATACTAAACCTTTTTAGTACCTTATCCAAGTATGTGCTTTGACTAAGTCCAATTAGTCTCTTCTTTCTATCTCTCAATATTCTAATCCCAAGAATATAGGCGGCTTCTCCTAGGTCTTTCATGGCAAAAGACTTTCCAAGCCAAGACTTAACTTCATTCAAGGTTGGAACGTCGTTACCAATGAGTAATATGTCATCGACATATAACACCAGAAAAGTTACTATACTCCCACTAGCCTTGATATACACACAAAACTCATCTTCACTTCTAGAGAAACCAAACTCTTTGACTTTCTCATGGAAGCAAAGATTCCAGCTGCGAGATGCTTGTTTCAATCCATAAATGGATTTCTCAAGCTTGCATACTCTATTGGGAAATTTTGCATCAACAAAACCCTCTGGCTGACTCATGTAAACATCCTCAGCCAACTTCCCGTTAAGGAAGGCAGTCTTGACATCCATCTGCCAGAATTCTTAGTCATGAAAGGCAGCTATGGCGAGCAATATCCTAACAGATTTAATCTTAGCCACCGGCGAAAAAGTCTCATCATAGTCAACCCCTGGGGTTTGAGTGAAACCTTTTGCAACAAGTCGAGCCTTGAACGTATGCACATTCCCATCCATGTCTGTCTTCTTCTTGAAGATCCATTTGCACCCAACTATCTTCCGACCTGGTGCACTATCAACCAAATTCCAAACTTGGTTGTCATGCATGGACTTAATCTCGCTGTCCATTGCCTCTTTCCACTTGGAAGACTCTGGGCCTGCCATTGCTTCCTTATAAGTGACTGGTTCATCAAAGTTTACCAGTGTTCTGTCACTTATGAATGTGTCACCATCTGAAGTAATATGAAAACCATACAACTCAGGTGGCACACTCACCCTAGTGGATCTTCGAAGAGGTAATGATTTATCAACCGGTTCAACAGGAACTGTTTCCTCTGGTTGAGTGCTAGTGTCATATAAGGTTCCTTCATTGGTTGACTCTTGAATCTCTTCAAGGTCAATGGTACTCCCACTGTCCTTTTTGAATATGAGCTCTCTTTCTAGAAAGACTCCTCTTCGAGCTACAAACACCATGTTTTCACTAGGTCTGTAGAACAAATATCCAAAAGACTACTTTGGGTAACCAATGAAAACACATTTCTCACTTCTTGCTACTAGCTTGTCGTGAGTCTCTCGTCTTACGAAAGATTCACAACCCCAGACTTTAATATGTGCTAACGAGGGAACTTTCCCTGTCCACATTTCGTGAGGTGTTTTGGCAACCTTCTTTGTAGGGACAAGATTGAGGATGTGGGCGGCTGTCTCTAAGGCATACCCCCAGAAGTGAATAGGAAGTGAGGCACGACTCATCATAGAACGAACCATGTCTAACAAGGTTCGATTACGCCTCTCAGCTACACCATTTAACTGTGGTGTCCTAGGAGGAGTCAATTGTGAGACTATCCCACATTCTTTCAGATAGTCATTAAACTCGGTACTAAGATACTCCCCGCCTCTATCGGATCTAAGTATCTTGATCTTTCTGCCCAATTGATTTTCGACTTCATGCTTAAACTCTTTGAACTTTTCAAAGGTTTCTGACTTATGTTTGATCAAGTAGATGTAACCATATCTGCTATAATCGTCAGTGAAAGTCACATAGAATCGATTAGCATCCCTTGTGGTTGATCTGAAGGGCCCACACACATCTGTGTGTATGAGATCCAACAGACCTTCACCTCTTTCACAAGACCCTGTGAATGGTGATTTTGTCATCTTTCCCAAAAGACATGATTCACACATATCATCTGATTTTAGGTCAAATGATTCCAACACTCCATCCTTTTGGAGTTGGGCTATGTGTTTCTTGTTAATGTGTCCAAGACGACAATGCCACAAGCATGCCTTGTCTACACTATTAGACAAGTCAATATTAAGTACACTATTTCCTAAGCTATCAACACAAGTCACTGTTTCATACACACCATCACAAGGTAAAGCTTCAAACACAAAAACACCATTCTTATAAACAGAAATTGAACCATTCAAATCATTAAAAGAATATTTAAAACCTTGTCTGAACAATGCATGAAATGAAATAATGTTTCTCGTCATCTTAGACGAATAGCAACAATTTATTAAATCTAATCTAACATCATTACTGAGCAAAAGTTGATAAACTCCGATCTTGGTAACTGGTGAAGACTTTCTGTTCCCCGTGATCAAGTTTATTCTCCCATGCTCTATCTCCTCACTTTCCCTTAGCCCCTGCAAATTAGAATAGATATGAAATCCACATCCTGTATCAAGGACCCATGAACGAGAAGATAATGAGTTATTAGCAGAAATAGTGTAAATACCTGCCGAGGATGGCTTCACTTTGCCATCCTTAATATCTTGCAGATATTGTGGGCAAGATCTCTTCCAATGCCCCTTTTGATTGTAGTAAAAGCAAATGGCCTCTTTTGGATCAGAAACATGGGGAGTGGAACCATTAGGCTTAGCCTTCGGGACATTACTAGATGACACAGCTTGAGCCTTGCTCTTCCAGTTTTGCTTGGGAGGACCTTTCCTCTTCTTCCCCTTTCCCTGTCCAATGGCCAAGACAGGGGCACTTGCAGGTGTGGAGGGTATACTTTTACCCTTCATCCATGCCTCAGCTGTCTGCAACAAGTTGTGCAATTGGGCCAAAGTCTGCTCAGTGTTGTTCAAATGGTAAGTTAAGATAAACTGACCATAACAATCAGGAAACGAGTTCAAGACCATATCAATGGCCAATTCCTCATCGAAGTGAATGTTGAGCTTGACCAAACGCTCTATGTAGCGTTGCATTCTTTGCACATGAGATATAACCGATTCCCCCTCTTTCATCTTGCAAGCCATGAGTGACTTGACTACCTCAAACTTTTCTTGACGAGCTCGCTTATGGTACTTTTCCATAAGGTGCTTGTTCATCTCAAAAGGCCAGTAGTCCTCATAGTACCTCTGCAATTCTGGGGACATGGTTGCAACCATGATGCATGCCACTTTGGTAGCATCATCATAGTGTTTCTTGTAGGCAGCATACTCTTCGGGAGTGGCTTTTGACTCATCAAGTTCTTTGAGCTCCTTTTCAAGGACATACTCTTTGTCCTCGAATCTAAGCGCCATCTTGATGTTACGCATCCAATCGTTATAGTTGGAGCCATCCATAACGACTTTGGAGCAGATGTTTAGTAGAGAGAAGTTGTGGCTGGAGGATGATGAAGCAGAAGTGTTTCCAGGAGTAGACATCTGGAAAGAAAGATAGTTTTAGTTAGATTTCAAGACACCTCAATATAATAACCCAAAGATATCATATCAAGGTTAGGACCCCACTATGACGATTTACAACTTAGAAATGGGACACCGAGATCCAAGTTCAAATCTCATAAAGGTAGGTGAATGACGATTCACCAATTCCACCATTAGACAAAATAAACGAAGTGAAATTCCTAATTCTTTTTGAAATACATTAAAACTATTTAATGGCATGTTTTAATCTCGGATTATGCTCTACTATTTGTGACTGGGATACCGAGGATCACAAACTAGATGTGAATAACCATGCAAATGTGTTTGGTAACCTTATTGTCTTTATCATTACCTATTGATGTGCTGGTAAACCACACACGCTCCATCAAAATGATAATTATAAGATACCCATTACTACTCTTTATTAGTGCCTGTTAGTGTGCCGGTTAACCACACACGCTCCGCTAACGACCAATAAAGCATAATGTGCAATTTCATGGATTAGCATACTTTTCACATTTTTCCTAAAGTAACTAGAGTTTGGATTTTGAAAAATAGTGTTCTAGTACTTTCTTTAATAGCATTATACTTTTAATGGGAAGTAGTTGTCCTATCAAATCCGTTCTGCTAACGACCCTCCACTAATCAAGGAAGCGGTGGGTGAGAGTGGACACCCATTCAACTACCATTTTATAGGCAGTTTCCTTATACCCCCCTTATAGGTTAGCTTCGTGAATGAGGCATACTAGCGATTTGACTGACCATATTCTTATACATATATAATATTTAACTTTTAATTATAATATATATAAGGTGTGTTTTAATAACATTTTAAAACTTCAAGGGTTTATATAAATTTTTTTTCGAAATTTAAACTATTAAATTTTAAATTTAAATAAACCAATTAATTAGATTTAATATTTATCTATTAATTAACTTTTAATTAATTTATTAAATCTTGTAAGGATTATCTAATTAAATTAAACAATTAATTTAATCCTAATCCATATCCCTTCTAGATTTCGAAAATATGGGGATACGATAATTTCCTTATTTTTCTCAATTATCCAATAAGGCAACTATTATCCAAAACAAAGAAACCCTAATCTTTATAGCATATTTCGAAATTTTCAAGGGAGGAGGCTAGGGTTTTCAAAACCCTAACCCTAATTTCGATTAGGGTTCTTTGGAGGCTAGGGTTTTCAAAAACCCTTTGATCCACAACCCTAAAAATCGAAAAAAATTGGCCTTTAGGGTTTAATAGCTATAAACCCTAATTTGCAATTCAACAATTATAACAATTCAATTTAAAACAAACAATGGCTCTGATACCACTGATGGGTTTTAGGTAAAACAAATAAACTAGAAAACAATTCCTAAGTTCACATGCAACCTACTTTGGATCTATGTTTTATCTATTGAACATACAACTTTGAATTGCAAAACAAGAACCCTAGAGGAGAGAGGCTATAATCGAAATTTACAACCTAGGGTTTAGTAATTACATACCTTTCAATTGTTATAGTAAATAATTGATAATTCCCTTGATCTTGATCTTGATCTTCCTGGAAGCTTAGCACCACAAGTGTAATGCCTCTAATGGAATCACACCCAAACTAGCAAGAAGGAAAGTAGAGGAGAGAGGGGAGAGGGAGTATGAAAAATTTCGGCCCTTAGGGTTTCTTCAAAAGAAAAGGAGTGACCAAAACATGAACCAGGAGGCTCCTTATATAGTTGAGGGATCTAGGGTTTAGGGGAAACCCTAGTTATCCTTTGCTTAGGGCCTAAGCAAACCCAAGGGCCTTATCCAAGCCCCTATGGACGAAATTATTAGGGTTTCGCCTAAAGATTTCGTCCACCCGTATCCAAGGGGGTTCTAGAGCCTTCCACTCAACTATTAGATAATTGCAAACTAGTCCCTGCACCTTATAATCAATTCTTTTAACCCCAAAATTAATTTTAATTAATTTCTGGCTAACAATTAATTAAACAAAATGATTTCTCATTAATATATTAATCTTTTAACATAAATTCATTTATATTAATTTATTAATCTTATAATAAATTAATATCTCTCCTTTCATAATTTCCTTGTCTGGTTGCTAGGTTTGAGGGCAACCCAAAAGGACTGTGCTGGTATCTATTCAAGTACATACCAATTATAATTATGGGCTTAGACACCTAATCCAACAGATAATTGGTCATTTCATTCATTATCAAAGCAGAGATTCTTCAGAAGTTTGAACTATATCAGTTGAACTTCCATTAATTATACCGGTGATTTGTAAAAATAATATTAAACAAATAAAATTTTGAAATGCTTATATTTTAATTTTAATAAATATTTGTTTTCTATAAAATATATTGAATTTTTTTTTATCCAAATTCAACTAAGAAAATGATTGCGTTATTTGTAATAGTATTTTAGTGAATTTGTAAAAGAAATTTTTCAATAATGTGAAGGATATAAAAAATTTGTTTTAACGATTTTAACTATTTATAAAAAAAAGACGTAAAAGTTTTCATTCTCCAAATGAAAAATCATTTTAAAGATTTATTATATATCATATATTATGAACTTTTTTGAAAATAATTTTTATAAAATAAGGTTGTTTAAATACAAACCTTTATTTTTAAAGATTACATGGTTTTTTTTTAAAAAAAATATTGAACATAAAATGATCCAAAATGCGATTATTCAAAATTTTTATGATTCAAAAATATTATGATTTAATGTGTTTATTATATTTATTTATAATCTAAATATATTTTGATTCAAATGTTTTATGATCCTTAATTATTATATATTTAATGATTTAAAATTTAATGATTTAGAAAATATAACGCTCCAAATATTGTATTGAACAAAAACTTTATTTAGTTCAATATGATCCAAAATAATATGATTAAATGTTAATAATGATCCAAATTTTTATGATCTATATATAATGATATTATCCAATATGATCAAATATATATGATGCATAATGTCATTATGTTCCAAAAACGTTTCATAATTGTTAAGTGTTGAAACATATAATTAACTAAAAAAGTTAAGAAGGTAAAAAAAATAAAAAAAAAAGAAACTAAAGAAACAAACGATACTTCAAAAACGTAAGAAAGACGTTCAAAAAATAATAAAATGTAAGTCCCTAATTATGCTTGTGTATCAATCAAATCCGTTTGATGGTGCGGAATCTCAATCAAACGGATGATGTCAGATCAAATAGAAGAGAAGGAGAAGAAGAATAATATGAATCTCTGTATGAATTGATTATAATTAAAGTTCCAGATACAAAAGATTCACACAAAAAATGCTCTCTAGTTTCTCTCTTCTCTGTTGGCCGTACAATCTCTAGGGTGTATCAATCAGTTCCTCACACCCTAACACCTATATTTATACAAGGGAACATGGGCTTCGTGGACATGGGCCGTAAATGGGTTTACGGCCGTAAACATCCATTGGGCCGTAAACCTGACCGTAAATTCATAAACATTATAGAAAAATACAATTTCCTAGAAAAGCAAAGTATAAACCATATTTTTGACCCAACAATCTCCCCCTTGGTTTATAACTTTCTTTTCTTAATTGACCCAACAAGCCCCCCCCCCCCCCCCCCTAAAAAGTAGTTGGCTCTTCTTGTTAATCTTCAATGAGAGCTTGGCTTCAACATTTATCTTCAATGAATGACTTCATCTTGAGCACTTAGGCAATTCTTCAAGATTTCGAATTGAACGCACATTAGGTGAGGATGCTTGATGTACCGATTCTTGAACGATGACGCTTTCAGCTTGAGAGTCTTCAGAGAGAACTTCAGAGAGAAATAATTTTCTGGATCACTTCAGCAGGTACAACAATAGCAGCAAACTGATTGAGGAGGCTTCAATGCAATCCGTCACATAATCTTCAATTTCTGCTTCACCTTGCTTCTGGGGTTAAAGGATTGAATGTTGAAAGAATGATCTTCATTTCTTGCTCCTTCGAATGAGAATTCTTCGATGATCACGGATGAAGCATTGACTCAGAAATCTTCAACACAAACTCCATGAGTCTTATCTATACCTGAAATCACTTTTCAAGACAAAATAAAACAAAAAGAAAACTTAGAACAAAAGTAAAACAGAAATAACATTATTTTTTTTATTTTGAATTTTTTTTATTTTTGTTTGATTTTTTTATTTTTAATATTCTCCCCTTTTATTTAAATTAGAAGAAACTATGAACAAATTTAACAAAAATAAGATGATATCTAACTTTAAGAATGATTTGGGATCAAAGTTTTTAGACAACCTTTATCCGCTTGTCGGTACCTTCTATCTTCACGTCTTTGTCTGGTCGATCGCCAATATTGTGGTCCACTTACACACGAAAAATTGTGACAGGATTTGGACAATTTACAAATGACATGATACATGCATATATCAAATTAAAACTTTATTATCATGATTGGCCCTAATTCCTAAATAGAATTTTCTTATGAACATTTAACTGACTACAACCAGGGATATTGTTGTCTACCTAAATCGAGCAGCGAGATCTACAGACAATCTGTATGTGTTCAATTTTAAGTGTACTAGAACATGTTTCCCGCTTCCTGATATGCCCCAGCCGTCAAGAACTTCCAGAGTACCCCTTACATCGGGTGAGCAGACAACCATTCAGAAAGAGGATAGATTCAAAATTCTATTACTTATTGTTTCAGAGGGGTTGAGAAGTAGAAGGTTGATATGCTGTGTACCAGGTCGGATTAGAAGTCATGCAAAGGAGACAATATATGGCTAACAGATAAGAAGAATTTCATATATATAGCCTGCAGAGAAATAGAGTTGCATATGTTGTGTCCCAGGTCAGATTGGAAGTCACGCAAAGGAAACAAAATATGACTAACTGACAGAGAGAAAGAAAACAATTTTCTACAGACCTAATTTATCGGAATTTACCAGTTGCCCCATCCAACCGTAATTAAGGACAAAATCCGCACATCGAGGAAAAGTGAATCCACAGTTCTAGATACAGGTTTTTTAATGTGACCGATAGATTCTCATGTATATCTCCCTGCTCAACCTATCCGAGCGTCGTGACATCAAGTTAAACGGATCTAGCTAAGTCAAAGTTTGTCATGTCCTTAAATTCATTAGGTTCAACTTTCCCTATTCAAGTCCATTTAAAATTTTCCGTGCCCACCAGCGCATCGAACACAGAGTGTAGACGATTCAACTTAGGTACGTTACGCCGATTCAGATTGCCTGTTATCACTTGCTAATTTCATATCCCAAAACATCTCCTGCAAGCACATTCCATTAACACCATATTTTTGATTTTCTGATTTTGTAATGTTTTTGGATTTTTTTTAAAATTTTCTAATTTTTGTTTTGTTTTTATTACTCCCCCTAAATTTGTACATAGGAGAGAAACGAAAGTAAATGCACAAATTTAAACTATCCTAAAACAAAAATTAGTCTTTAAAGCGAATCAGCTTAAGAAAAACTCAGGAGTATAGAGAAGAAAACGCAAACTGTAATTCACCGATTGAATCTGCATTCAGAAGGTCTAAGAACAGCAAGCATAATCTCATAACAGATCCGAAAATTCTTCATATCATTAAGCACTAACCCCATTTGTGATCTCTACCTTTCTTCTTTTCCCGTAAAAGGACACATACTCTCAAGCAAGGTCAAAATGTTGTATTGTTGAGAGATGTCCCATATCATGTGCCTGTAACAGCCACTACCAACAAACTGAAGTCTGATGATATGCCTCCATAGCTGCTCCGACACATAGCGAGATTAGTTGGTCTTTGGAACCCAGTCCATTTTGAAACTGGGTCGACCTTTGTCATCAATGCAGGGTACTCTCTCCCGTAACATATCCTGCTTATCACAAACAAAAGATGTAGAAATATTAGAATCATTAGGTGATTTAGGAGATTGAACCTTTGGTACCCATTGCTAGTTGGGTTTAACCCATTTCTTTTTCGATCCGATGGGCACCTCGGCACTTGATTTGGAAATTGAAGTCGTCTGCCTAAATGACTTTGACCTAACCGGTCTTGGCTTCACAGGAGCATCTCTTGAACCAGACTTCTGGGCTGACATTTCCTTCTTTCCCTTGGGATTCAGATTCTTTGCCTTGTGGGTTTGATTCTTGGCCTTCTGCGCGTTCCATTCACCATTGTCTGAACGTCACCTGGAAGGATATCTATTGAGGTATCTCCCACTTGGCGCATTCTGCCAGCCTTGAGCATAGTAGGGAACGTATGCGCGATTTGGACAGTTTTTGGCAATGTGTCCAGGTGTTCCATAGTGAAAACATGTCTTTTTCTTCACTGAGGAGTTGTCTCTTCCTGCCCCTGGTGGCGCATCCTTGCCTCGTTTCTTGTTGCTCCCACATGAAACCTCGCAACAAGCACTCTGTTGCGTTGGAATTGGAGGCCTATATTTCTCAACGACAGGTTTGTTAGGAGTAATAGAACTCGAAGCTACAAATTATGTGTTCAAGGTGTCATTGGTTTGTTCAGTAGTGCTCTCCTTGTTCTCATCTTCTGCTACTTTACCTGCACATGAAGTAGAAACATTAGTATTTTCAACATTAATAACTCCTCCTGACACAAATCCATCTCGTTTGCCATATCGAAGATTTGGCTCCCTGTCAGTTTCGTCCTGTGTCATAGGGATGGATGTGTAGTTATGATTATAAGGAGGAGGTACACTATCATACCCTAGACCCTTGTTTTAATTTTCTTTGAATTTTAATTGGGTTTCATATAAGGACTCGACTGTTTGACTTGATGCAGTATAATTTTTTAAACTGACATCTGTTTTTCCACACATAATTTTTAAAGCGTCAAGTTCTTCAGTTACAGCAGCAAGTTGTCTCTTAATATAATCATAATTTCCACACTTGTTGCTATACTCTTCCCGAAGCTTCCTAAAGTCCTTGGTTTTTGCTTCTAATTCAGCCTTCAGGGGTTTCTGTCCTTTCCTGAGTTGATATCCTTCATATCTCAGGTCCTCAACTTCTCTTTTTAATAAATTAGTTTGTTCCTGAAGAAATTTAATCGTAGCTTCACAAGCTGGAGTACATGTAACTTCAGTGACTGGAATGTTTTTAGAACTCATTGTTTTTCTACACTTCAAAGCATCAAGTTCTACAATTACATCAACAAGACTAAGATGATTGAGATCTTTTGTCTTCTTGATGATAGCCACGTTCATATCCCACGATTTCGGAAGTGAATTTAGCAGCTTTTTGTTTATCTCTGACTTAGTCAAGAATATCCCAGTTATATTCATCTCATTAGTGAGTGTGGTAAATCGCTGCAACTGAGTTTCGAGGGTTTCTCCAGGGATATAATCGAAAATGTTGAAATTTTGTCTTAACATATATCCTGACGACTCTCTTTCATGTTTTCTACTCCCTCATAGACCTTAAAATCAAATAAAAAGCACAACTAAAAACCAAAATCAAACTTAAAAGTCAAACCCTTTGATTATAAACCTCAAAAGTCAAATTTAAAAAGTTAAACTCAAAATTCAAACTTGAAAACTCATACTTAAAAGTCAAATTTAAAAAGTTAAACTCAAAAGTCAAACTTAAAAGTCAAACTTAAAAAGTTAAACTCAAAAGTCAAACTTGAAAATTCAAACCGAAACACTAAATTTGAAAGTTTAAAAGTTAAATGAAAAAGTCAAAGTTTAAAATCAAATGTCAAACCTGAAAGTCAAAATCAAAATTTTAAATAAAAAAAACAAAAATAAAACTTAAAAATAATAAATTTTTTTAAATATTTTATTATTATTATTAATTAATTAATTAATTTATTATTTTATTTTAATTTTTTTTATTTTGGATGAAAAAGGAATTTAAAATGAAAAGGAATTGAATTTTGAGGTTAAAAGTGTAAAAATAGTGAAACTTGCTGCGAAAAAGATGCTTTATGAATTAAATAGGGAAGGAAAGTATCAACTCGTGGCCTAGAAGAGTTGGAAGAAGCTTTGCCTAGTTAACCAGAGGTCGTGAGTTCGAACCCTGGCACCTACGCTTCTGCTTCAAATTGTTTATATGCGAGGCTGCTGTTGCGAGGACGCCTTCTGGCCACGAACATCGGACACGCTGCTGACCGCAACCTCGGACCATGAACTTTGGGCAGCAAACTCTGGATCGTGAACCTCGGAAACCATAGTTGCTGGCCGCCACCCCCTCGCAGGTTACTACCAAAAACGGTGATTTTTGCCCTTTTTTTTGCTCCAAAACTCGA